>NW_025888827.1:275855-353959 GCF_002878395.1 Capsicum annuum | reverse complement strand
CAATAGAGGCATAAGAAGAATACAACCAGTCCATACCCAGAATCACATCAAAATCTACCATGTCTAACTCAATCAGATCAGCCAACAAGACTCTATGAAGAACGGTAACAGGACACTTTTTATATACTTTTTGGGCAACAATCGAATCACCCACTGGGGTAGAAACTAGGATAGGCTCAGGAATAATCTCAGGACTCATTTCAAATTCACAACAATCAAAGGTGTAACATATGAGAAACTGGATCCAAAATCCAACAAAGCATACACATCAAACTGAAATATATAAAACATACCAGTAACAACATCAGGAGAGTCCTCTTGTTCCTAGTGGGATGGTAAAGCATAGAATCTATTTTGGCGCTGCCCGCCAGCATTGCTAGAAGAGGCACCCTGAGTTGGGGCTGGGCGAGTCACTAGAACTGGAGCACTAACAGTCTGAGTCTAGGTCTGAGGGCGATAGTCACAACGCCCTTGTCCATCTTGTGGATAATCTCTAACTCTGTGAGCCATGTGACCACACTGGAAACAACCCCTCTTCTCACCCCAACACTCACCCGAATGAGCCCTACCACACTGAGGACACAGGGGATGATTTGGCTTACTGCCAGAACTGTACTGGGACCTGGATGTGTATGACCTACTACCTTGCTCCTTCCTATCTCTAGGCACAAGAGCACTAGCAGATGATAGTGGTGGCATAGATGAACGATCCTGATACTGAGGCCGACTCTCTCTCTGTGATCTAGTCTAACCCTGTACGTACTGCTCAGACCTAGCTCTCTTATTCCCTCTTATTCTATCTCTCTCCTTAATTTTGTCTGCCTCAATTTATTGGGCATGAGTTATCAGCCTAGAAAGATTCATCTTACTATTCAGCATAGCTGACCTACACTCCTTAACCATATAACTAGATAGTACAGTCACAAACTTACTCATACTAGCCCGATTTTCAGCCACTAAGTCAGGAGCATACTTGGCCAACCGATTGAACTTTAGACAGTACTCCCTAACAGTCATAGAGCCCTGTCGCAGGTTCATAAACTCTTCCACCTTCGTCTCCCTCATCTCCAAAGGGAAAAACTTATCCAGGAATGCATCCTAGAGCTCTTTCCAAGTTGTAGGGACAACTCCCTTACCTCTACCTTTCTTCTAAGCAACAACCCAGTCATAAGCAAGGTCTTTCAACCTATACACAACCAAATCCACACTATGTTCCTCAGATACATGCATTACCTGAGTAATCTTCCACATCTCCTCTAAAAATAATCGTGGATCCTCATCAGACTTGGACCCATAGAATTCTGACTTATTCATCCACATTAAGTCACAGATCCTGGCAGTAGCTGAATCACCTCCCTGTTGTTGTAGAGCAGGGGCTAGGTTGGCCTGAACATTTGTAGTAACAGCTTAGGCCAGTACCTGAAAGGCTTTCTGAAATTCAGTATGAGACACGTTTTCATTGAATGGGTCAGCGGGTTGAGATTGCTGACCATTATTATTGCTTATGGCTCGATGTGGAGGCATATTTCTGATAGAGGAGAGCACGAATCAATAATAAAAAGAGACACTTTAAGCACAATAGACTTCTGAAAGAAAGAATCACACTTTATCCTAAAACGTCTTATAGCCTCTTGCTCATAGATGTGGCACTCTATACACCGATGATCAAGACTCTACTTAACGCGGCTTGTCAGACTCCCTAGGATACCTTAAAACCTTAGGATCTGATACCAAGTTTGTAACGCCTCAAAAATGTGTCCCAGAGCGTCACACGGTGCTTGAGGCTATGAGTAGCCCTAAGCTAACCCTTTAAGCCATTTTCGTTCAGGTCAACACAAATCAATGGGGTTTCCATAAATAAACCTCAAATATCAATAGAGTAATCATCATCTAAGAATAAAAGAATTTCAGAAAGATAACAAAATATGACTTATTAGTCAACTCCCAACATCTATACTAGTCTGACAAGCCTCTAAGAGAATTAATAAAACTAGCGAGCCATTGAGATATGCCCCAACTAACTCATACTCAGTTATCAAATATAAACAATTCCGTGAAACCAACATTAGACATCACGTCCTTGGAACATGAGGACTCACCACAATAGAGGATATAGAATAGCGTGCCCAAAAAATCACTATCGAACCTAGAACTGAGCACCTGAACCTACATTTTGAGAAAATGCAGCCCACATTCGAAGATGTGTGTCAGTACCATGGAAAGGAACCGAGTATATGGGGGTGTATGCAGTTGTATAAACATCATCATCATCATAAATATTTATAAGAAATATGCATGATGTATGAAAGACTCACATAGAAAATCATCATAATCATGAGAGGATGAAATAAGTACAATAACACATGTGAGTCATCATATAATTTGTCAATCACTTTTAGTTCATCAAGAATATCAATTCTCATAATGTAAATATCATTTAAATCTTTCGAAAGAATAACTTTCACAATTCCACTTTTAAATCACTTCACCATTCACCATAGACACAAGGAAACACATACACACTGGGAGATCCTATAACCGACATAAACCATGTGAGATATGTTGGGGAGAGCCGTCCTATCCTTGCCATCGGAGTAGGACTATCGATATCAAATCAACACAAACTAGTGATCACTATATAAATCAGCCTCAGGCTCACTCCTACGGGGGCATGTAGTTCTAGAGAAGTAAAGTCGCTTTACACCTCCCACTCGGTGCTAAACATTTCTCCCGAACTTAGCTCAGATCATTTCAGAGGCAATCCATAACAAAACAATTTCAGTAATATATAAATATACATCGGGAGCCATCATGCTTCCCATCTATCAAAATCAACCATATTGTGGATTTCTTTCACACTCGAGTTCAAAATAACTCCATTAAGACCAAAAGGTCAAATCATTCAAAATATCTCAAATATTCAACAACAACGTGCTTATAATACACTTGCTCAAAAAAACATAATTTTCAATAGGTATTCACGACCCAAATATCAAAATCATGATAAATATAGTTCAAGATTCATGCTTTATATCTTCACACATGTAAATTAATCTTTCAAAATCAGAAACATCAAGATTTCATAATAATCATTTTAAGATATGGGTTCATGCTTCAAATTCGTAAAAATCAAATAAAAATCATGCCTTTGTAAAGAAAATTACTTTTGGGCATAAGAACGAAAGAGAGTTCTTGTTGAAAAACCCCACATACCTTGAATGATGAACTTTAGATCGATACTCATTTTTGAGATGTTAATCGTGCCTTTGAATGATGGTTTTTGGAGTTCTTAAACTAGGAACTTGAAATCTTGAATAAATTTGCAGAATTAATGGTGAACTTTGGAGGTTCTTAAAGTTGGATATAGGAGCTTAGGGTTTTCTTTTTGAGGGAATTTGATGAAATATAAAATATAATGCTTCTAATAGGCTTTAATATAGGGTTTGGACGGATTTTGGGTGAGGGGGAATGACCAAAATGCCCCTAAAAATCAAATAATTCTCGAATCTGTCCTTTGGTGGACTGTTTTGATAGTTTGAAGTAGATCAACCATAACATTTTACTCCGATATCCAAATTGGATGAAACCAATTTAATTAGAAAGAGGACTCTCATATATTTTTGTTGATATATAGTATCTCACCTATATCATTGTGTATGAGGAGTTATGATCATTTGAAGTTGACCCAAAAATTTGCTTTTGATAGGCTGAAGTAGATCGACGATAACTTTTTGCTCCAATTGACAAATTAGATGAAATCAATTTCATTAGAAAGAGCACCCACAGATCTTTCCGTTGATATATAGTATATCACCCAGATCATTATGTACAAGGAGTTATGATTGTTTAAAGTTGGAGCAAAAATACGCCAAGCCTCAGTACTTTTTCCTGCATGTTTTAATGTTCACTACTATTCACGGTTCGATCGGAATGTTCATAACTCATCACTCGGGTGACCATTTTATATGATCCACATATCATTAGAAAGATTATTAGATACTATATGCAATGGTGTGTCATAATCTAAGACATTTCACACAGAAAATTTATAATTCACTCTAGGAGATAGAACCCAACCTGTTTACACACAAAATTTCAACGAAAAATTTCCTGGGGTATTACAGAATTAGATGTGTATTCTTAGATCATTAAATATTATGTGTCAAGTTTCTATCTCTTATAACCTTATTATCATTGTTTTGTTAAAAAATCAAAGTCTAATGAAGCCGTGTGGGGATCTTTCGATTCACTAGCAACTTGTTGTGCATCTTGTTGTTTTGTCTTGGTTGAAACTTATAGTGTTATTATAGAAGTTTAGGCGTATAGATAGGTAGATAGTAATGATGTGTAGAAGGAGGATGTGGTAATGGATTGTAAATAATATAGGCCATATATTTATGATCGATTATCGTTATTATGAGGTTCAAGTGGGCTAGTTATTCTTGATTTGTTTTATTCTATGGTTTCCAAGTGAGAACAACACTATGTATTAAGTTTGAACGATTGGTGGTCATGAAGGTGGATGTGATGATTTCTTGGCTAATAATACTAGTTATAGGGAAGTGATATAATAGGCTTGAATAGTGTATGCAAGAGCATAAGTTTACTTGATTCATAATCAAGTTTGACATTGTATGTATGATGCAGAAGTACGCCTAAGGTGCTATGGGGATGCATTATTTTTTTGAGGATTATTGCATGTTGTGGGGTCAATAGTACCATTGAGATGTTAGGTGGAGAAACACTAGTTAGATAATGAGTAATGTTCTTGATAGCTAAGTTAAGGAGTTTGATTGAAGATGTTGAGCCTTTTTAAGTATAAATTCGATTCTCATGGTTTAGAAACATAAGTTTACAAGTGTGATATTGGTAGTCTATGGCAGAAGTTATATGGTATGTCAAAGGTTTGGAGATACCCATGTTAAGAGTTAGAATCTAAGTTTGAAATTTTGAAGATTTAGCTAATATGAATAAGAGTTGAAGCACTAGATGGTGTGCACTCCAACTACGGGGATGCTCATACAGATTCAAAGTTAGTAAGTGTTCAAGTGTTATATGATGACTATTGGGGCTATAGAAAGATAGGGTGTAGCTCAGAAGTGAGTATTAGAAGTTGGTTTTACACTTTCAAGTGTAGTCAAGTTAAGTTCTTTTGTTCATGTGCGTTGCTATATCCCAGACTCTAGAGTAAAGTGATTATAGTTAGACTAGAGTTTATATAGTGGTTCACAGCCTTAGAGTGATGGCTTACATCTAAGGGGGAGATGATAGAACAAGTAACCAAGTCAAGCCTTTAGATTCTAGTAGATGCACCAGTAAGTTGTAGAGTAGTTATGAGAAAGATTAATGCTTGACCCAATCTTATTTTAGTATTTTCAATTGTCCCAATACCTACTCAGGCCTTACATTTAGTTCCATGATCTTAATTCATGTTCATGCATATGATGGAGAATTATATACTCTCCTAGTTCCCAAAAATGAGGAGTTCCAGTTCTTTCAATAGTTAGAATCATATTCCATAAGTTATGAACTCCAAATTTAGGTCATGCAGCTCATAACTCATGTACTCAAGCTTTACAGTATGTTTAGTCCAAGTACTTAAGCAATACTTTTAATGATCAGCAAAATTCGGATTTATATCTTGCATGTCCTCAGATCATACTTCTTTGATAAGTCCATGATGCTATATATTCTATTCCTTAAGCCTCAGTTGAGTGTTAAGTTATTCATAGTATCCCCTCATATTTCGGGCCCTCATGTTCTAACCTTCTATTACCTTTCCTTTGGTTAAGATAGTAATGTTAAACAGTTGTCTGGATGGGAGAGAGTAAACATTTTTTGTTACTGGAAGATTGTTGTATGCTTATTTTAGCTAAGGCAGTAAAGTGTGAAGTAAGATTGAAGCCAAGTCTTTAATACCCGTCATCGTTAGTCGAAGTTTTATATAAGATGTTTGGGTAGTTGAAATCTTATGTATGTCTTCTTAGGAGTAGTGCATGGAAGTTATTGATAGAGATTTGTAAGTTGTGACAAAGGTATTTTAGGGGAGTGTGTTTAGAAGTGCATATGTGGTTATAGAAGTGAGGCTTGAACATCATGTTTGTATATTTAGATGAATGCACTGCATATTAGTAAAATGTCTAGTACGAGGTTGAATGTGGTTGTTGGAGTAGTAATGAGGATTTTCATGAGATGATAAATTATGAAGTGTAGGGTGTGTTGAATTACGGTTCAGACTAGTAGTACAGTGTTATGTGGTGTACCCTATGATTGTGGGTTAGGCTTGAAGATGGTGAGGGAATTTAGTTCAGTTTAGACATGAGTAGAAGGAAATATCAACGGCCTTGTTAGAATTAGAAGATGAATCAATAAGTATGGTTTTTAAGGTAAATGATTAGTTGACAGAATATTTTAGAAGTGTGTCTAAGTTTTAAGTAAGGTGTTGTATTGCCTAAATCCTTGTAAATTCTACCCCAGTCTATGATTCAAAGGTCTATGATTCCAAGCTATGGAGTTGTAGCAATATTGTAATCCCTTATTTAGATGTCTTGTTCAGATCTTGACCAAAATTCTTGGCCCCTTCAAATCGTTAGAAATTCCTAGAGGGTTGTTGAAGAAACCCTCCACTTGAGCATGAGTATATAGTATGATTCAGTTTGGATAGACAACAGTTCAGTTTAACAATCAGGCACATAGATTTCTATGGATTTCCATTTTTTCAAACTAGCCTAGTTTTACTACCTGAAGTTTCATAAGTACGGTAATTCCGAATAGTTTTGCAATTGCGAATTCAACTTAGTATATGTATCAGGTATTAGTTTCAGAATTCTAATATCTAGTCATGATTCAGTTCATAAATATTTACCGAACGATCTTTGTTTTCCAAGTATTCTATCTCAGGCACTGTTACACCCATTGTGTGATCTTAGCCTTGTTTTCTCATGATTTGTACCTGCATAAACTATCACTTCGTAGTCTATAAGTACGATCGCACCATGAGCATATCAAGCAAATTCTAAACCCTCAGCATGAGTCAACTCTTCAAAAATAAGTAAAAAGGGCAAGTTAACTCAGATTCAGACGAAGGTAACAACGTTCGGTCATTCAGCCCCTCTCTAACCAAAGATTCAGTTAGATAGCTATTCTTATCATGAGTATATGAATTCATTGAAGTATGCCAAAGTTTAGAAAGATCTAGATTTAGTTTAATAAGTTATTTTAACTGTGTATCCTTAGTTTTCTCTATATCCGTAACTTAAAGAGCAACATTCGGGGATGAATAATCCCAAGGGGGAGATAATGTAACACCCCATATTTCGAGCTAGAATGAAAACCGTCTTTTCTACGTGTAAATGTTCCAAAAGAGATAAATCCTATGAAAATTTGGTATTTTAATCAATTATGTAGTGTGGGAGCCTATTTGGATATGAATTGAGATCATAGAGATCCCCTAACTCAAAGTCAAGTTGAAAGCTTTCCTATCGTTCAAATTTTAGTGAGTGTCAAAACTTGAGTTAACTTCAATCGAATATAACTCCTTGTATATGAAGAACTGGGTGGCCTACTTTATATCAAATAAAATCTCTTCGAATTATCTTTCTAACGATACCAATTTTGTCTAAATCCAATACCAGAGCAAAAATTTATGCCCATTTTACTCCAGCATGTCTGTCTGGAAAACTGAGTGATGACATTCGTGATAACTTATCACAAGTGTGACGACTTATCACGAATGTGGTCTGTCTTAGGACGAATCCAGCACCAGTGATGAGATTTCAAATAATTTATCACAAGTGTGATGACTTGTCACAAATGTCGTCAGCCTTAGGCAGAAATTCATCAATTCCAGCCCCTCCGTGGCGACGTTTGTATCTCAAGTCTAACTGCTTATCATAAATGTCGTCAGCCTTAGATTTTCAACAACTGGAAAATGGTTTAGTAAGGGTAATTTGGTCTTTTTCCTTCACTTCCCACGACTTATAACCCTCAAGGAGCGTATTATCTTCCATTCTCTTTAGTTAAACATCTCAAAATTCTCTGCACACCTTCAACCACAAGGTTAGGGTTTCAACATAAAAACCCAATTATCTAGAGATTCAACCATGATAATTCGATAATTCTTTCATATTTGAATTCCCCGTTAAGAGGGATACGAGGGACACCCAATAGTTACTGAATAACCATCCAGAATTTTTGAAGTCATCCAAAAGCTCCAAGTTTAACGTGTGTGGTTTTGAACAAGAACGCCCTTTTGTTCTTGTGCCTAAAAGTTACATATTTTTGTAAAGTATTTCATAAACTCATGGAGAATTCCTATCATGTTATTATATTGTGAGTTTTATGAAACTATGTCTTACCCAAACTTTGAGTTGTAATATTATTATGCATATTAATGTTTTAAATTGTCAATTTATGGTTTAAGTTGCATAATTCAACGTCTATATCATGTGTTGAGAATTTTAAGTCCTATTGTTGTGAATTGAACCTTATGGTGAAAGCATGAGTTTGAGAATAAGATGTTAGTGATTTTTAAAGAATATCAAGAAGTGAGTTTTGATTGTAAGTTAAGATAGAAATCCACATTCTTGAGTTTGAAGTAAAGGGGATGTATTTTGTCTCCCATTATATATATATATATATATATATTGTTGAATTATTTTAAGATGGATTTTCAAAAGTTCTAAGCTAAGTAAGGGAGTAGTATTTAGTATTGAGTTGGGCGTGATTCCAAGGTCTCATGCCCCAGAACTACGTTCCCCTGTACGTTTCTAATTTACCCCAAGTTGGTTAAAATAGTGATCACTAAATTTAAGGTTCTATAAATGGAAAGGATAGAACAACTCTCCCCAATGTGGGTAAGACGTTGGACTCCATATAGCTCACATGGTTTATGTCGTTCAGAAGAAACTCTCAAAGTAGTCCCCCACTCTATCTAAGATACAAGTATATGTATTTTGAAAGCTATGAGTGCAAGATTTCTAAGGCTTTCAAGTGTCAAAATCTTTAAGTTTCCAAAGACGTTAGTAGTTTTCATAAGATTAAAGTGTATGCTCTGAAAGATGTTTTAAGACTTTATCTATCTTACAAGTTTGAGAATAAAGAAAGAATGCAGATTTAGAATAAAGTGCAATGACTCACATGATTTACATTTCCTATTTTCTTATTCATGATTATGATGGTTTTAATTCAAGCTATGTAAGTCATCTATACTAGCATGAATGTTTTCTATAAGGATTTGTGATATTCATTATTTAATTGCATACAGCCCCATATACTCGGTACATTCCTAAAGTGCTGATCCATATATACGTCTATATGGTACATTGTCTCTTAATGTAGGTACAAGACTTGGTATGCACATTCAGATTCAGTCAGTTAGCAGCTTCTAGTCCGCAGGTGATGAATCCTTTTAATTCAAGGGTTTGAGCCAGATAGACAGTTTGAACAGTTCTTTATTTTCCTATTTCAGTCGTATTGAGTTGGGATATATAAGAGTCATGACCTAGCTATCTAAAGTCAGTAATAGTAGAGGCTTCATAGACAGTCAGTAGAGTTAATGTATTCAGTTTCAATTTTATTTTGTAAAAGCAGAGCTGTAATCTTGTAAAGTTTAGATTTGTATTGATCAAGTTCAGAAAAATTTTATGTTCTTGCTAATTTTATACAGATTTAAAAATTTTATTTAGTTGCTTATGAGTTATGCCAGTAGAAGGGTTAACTTAGGGTCACTTGTGATCCTAAGCATTATGTGACATCTCGGGACCCGATTTCGGGGTGTTATTTATGTGTAGAAGGCTATAAGGTCTTAGGAAATAGTTTCCATTCTTTCAGTATTCATGTAATTCTAGTGAGCATAAGCTCCATTTAAACTCTCAGTCTAATCCGCTTCTTCCCTTTATTTATAGATCATGCCTCCTAAAAGGGCTAGCAAAGGGGGAAATGGAAATCAGTTAGCACCTCAGCTCATCCAGCCAGGTCGTCTGGATGAGCACGTCTCTCATGCAGAATTCAGGACTGCATTCACTACTCTAGCTCATTCAGTCACAACTTAGAATGAATGACTAGCCACAATTCTGGCTAACCTAGGGGCCAATGCTATTGTAGCTAGGATTTCGGACTTTGCCTGAATGAATCCTCCTCTATTCATTGGTTCTATGTCCAAAGAGGATCCAAGAGAGTTTGTAGACCAGGTTCAGAAAGTCACAGACTTCATAGGAGTGACTTCCAGTAGGAGCAAAGAGTTAGCCATCTATTAGCTATAAGACATAGCCGATACATGGTATAAATAGTGAAAGGTAGGCAGGGGTATAGATACAGAGCCTATAGAGTGGGAAGAGTTTGCTATGACCTTCTTAGTAGATTCTTTCCCCTAGGGCAGAAAGAAGCCAAAGTGTTAGAGTTCATAAATATCAGACAAGGCACCATGAGTGTGAAAGAATACTCCCTTAAGTTCACTCAGTTAGCTTGGTATGCTCCCCATGTAGTAGCAAATAGCAGACTCAAAATGAGTAAGTTTGTGTCTGGGATATCAGGTAGAGTGGTTAAAGAGTGTAGAACTGTGATGTTGATTAAGAAGATGGACATATCTAGGCTTATGGTCCATGCTCAACAGATTGAGGAGCAGAAACTTAAGAAGAAAGAGAGAGAAAACAAGAGGGCCAGAATAGGTAGTTATAGTTTTTCTCAGTCAGGGTGGCAGGCTAGTAATCATTTTCAGTTATGTCAAAATGTTTAACCCTAGTTCACCCTACAACTAGTACACCAGCACCAAAGTTCAGAAATGATCGTAGGGATGAGGAACCAGGCTTCAAGGCCCAGGGTAGTGAGAGCAGGATTTTTACTCATCCATTTTGCAAAGAGTGTGGTAAGTATCATAAGAGGGTGTGTAGAGCCGACAGTAATATGTGTTTCAGATGTGGAGAAGTAGGTCACAAAGTTTGAGATTATCCTAAACCTGATCCTTGAAGTCAGTATGGTCGTTCCTCAGCTAGTTCGGTCACCCGATATGACAGGGTGCCAATTCCAACGCTATTAGTGGGCAACGCCTAAACAGGCTCTATGCACTTTAGTCCCAGCAGAATTAGGAAGTCCTCCTGATGCAGTTATTGGTATGTTACAGATCCCTCATTTACATGTTCACACTTCTTCAGATTCATGAGTTTCTTTTCTTTTAAAACCTTGCATAGCAGTTAAACTTTGGGGTCAAAAAGACAAGCCTTCAGATTCTAGTTATAGTTCCAGTATGTGTAGATAATCTGTAAGGAAAGACGATTCCCGACCCATTCCTGCCTTAGAGAAAAGTTTCATACTATAGTCATCACAATATTTACGTATGCTATCCATTTTAGTTCTACGAATACAACTTGTATCTATACGCTTCTCATAGAATAGTGTGTATTTCAAGTTCCTAGTATAAGGAATTCTATTTCACTCAGTGTTACGACTCATGTCCCATGAACACATAAATTTTAGACTCAGGTCATACGACTCAAGACTCATGTTCCACCCTTAGTGCTTAGCCAAACTCAGCTTATGTCAGGTATACTCTTAGTTTAGACTCCTCGATACATTTGTGATGTTGATGCTTTTCCCTCAGTCCTCAGTTACAACATCATTTTAGTAATTGATATTTTATAAAGGACTCAGATAGTCCCACGGGACCATGTCTATCCATTATTAGTTACTTAGCCATTTGGATTCAGTACATTAGTATCAGTATTAGCCTTAGTTACTAGCATTCGGTACCTGCATTAGTCTCAATTACAGACTTAGTTACGGTCTCTACTACAGTCTTAGTTATAATGCCAACTTCAGTTTAGTAATCATATCAGAAAGTCTGTTTAGTTCTAGACTTGCTTGACCAACGAAATAGCTATCAGTTACTCAATCAGTAGTATTTTAGTACGTTCATTCTACCGAATATATCCAAATTATGCTAGACACCTAGCCTTGCATTCTTGAGGTGATATTGTTTTGATCATTCATGCTTAGTTACCTCATGTTATCCAGTCAATCATTACCTCCTATGCATAATATTCTACAGCCTCAATCCAGTTATTCGGACTAAGTACAGACTAATTTCATATGCCCAGTATTCAGCTATCAGTTATTTAGTTAATTAGATAAGTCAGTATGTTTATGCATTCGTGCTCAACGCCCATGTGAATCTTTTCAGTAGTCTCAGTTGCAGTGCAAGAATCTTAGTCATTTCATCTTAAATAGTGTTCGTAGGTCTTAACCTATCTTACCGAATTTTAGCCAGGTAATGATTTTTCCTATTCAACTATCTTGTTCAGACCACATCAAGATTTCCTTATGCCCTAAAGCCATTAGAGCTCCATAGAAAGAGTGTTAAGGAAAGGCTCCAGTTGACTATAGGTTTTCAGCATATGTTAGTCTCAGACAGACAAGTTCCTACAATTTGGTTTTCTATCTTTCCATCTATTCTCTCTAGCCGAAATCTCATGAATGAAACTATTCTAAGATAAACCAATCATGTAGACGCAAGCTCAGCCCAGTTCTTGTGTCAGGCCTCAGTTTCAAATCTTAGATAATCAGTCAAGAATCAGTTCCTAGGTGCTTTACGCATCGCCTCAGTTTCCCTCAGTAGCTCAGCCAAGTCAGTATTCCTAGAGGGACCTAGTGTCCCAAGGGGGAGATAAGCTATAATCCCCCAAACTTTCATGACTTAAACATACCACTCCTTTTTATCGAAATGGATCCAGATTGGAGTAGCGGGTACTTATAAGTTGACTCCCAAGTTCCAATCTCAGTCGTGAGCCATGTATTTAGGGGCTCAGTTTAGTTCACGAAATTCAGTTTATATATCATGTTTTAGTCTCAGTCATGTTCTTAGGTTCCCGGTCATGCATACTTCTTGAATAATCATGGGTTCATTAGTACTTTTTAGTCTACGTAATAGTTTTCTTGAACTTACTCAGTTCCATGTTCAAATTACTATTACAAACTTAGTATTCAGTTTATGCTCAGATCTCTATTACAAACTTGGTACTAAGTACTCTTCCATATTTAGTCATACATTCATATATCAGTTCAGTCATGTAATTATGAATCAGATATGCATTTTCATTTTGAGAAAAACTCAGTTCATCATGACACTCAGTCATGCATTCATGAATCAGTAACACATGCATCAGATATGCATGTTCGGTATTATATATTCAGTTACCAGTCATGTCAGTTATGAGATCATATTCCAGTCATTTATGTTTAGTATGTACGCTAGATTATTTTCTCCCATCTCACTTAGTCTCATTCAAGGATGAATGTTCTCAAGTGGGAGATATTGTAATACCCCGTACTTCTATCTAGCTTAAAATCATCCTAAGAATGTTAGAAGCTTTCTTTAAAATATGAATCCACTTTAATACACATGGAATTTTTAATATTTTTATTTTTTATCACGTGGGAAATTGAATTATCTTTCCAACGATACCAATTTCATCAAAATTCGATATCAGAGTGAAAAGTTATGGACATTTTACCAAGAGTTATCAGAATCGCCCAGGTGTGATGGCCAGGTTGGTGGACCATCGATCTACTGATGGACCATCATAGACAAGGTAGTGAGGCAAACTTCTGGATAAGGTGCGACAGACAGGTTGACGGACCATCGAACTTGCAACAGAGCATCGCCCAAGCCGTCGCTATAAGGTAGTGAGTCTTTTTTTGGTCCACGTACGACGATCGAAATGAAGGGCCGTCGAGCCAATGATGCACTATCATGAGCCATTGCAGGTCCCGTTCAATGAATTTTAAGTTGTTTTAAAGGGTATTTGGGTCTTTTTCTACCCGTTTTAACCCTTAATTTTATCAGACCAAGGTTTATAGGTTCATTATTCATTCACAACATCAAATTAGGGTTTCCTCTCAAAGATAATCCCCATGAACAATATCCAAATCCTTCTTTAAGAAACCAAGAAATTCAAGTTCTTCAAGAAACTCACAATCAAGGTATGCATAGTGTTCATTTATGGACTCCTTTCGTCCATGAAGCCCAAGAATCTCTTTTCAAAGTTCAAGTGTATGGATTTTTGTGAATTTCATATTGGGTTTGCTCTTTTTCATGTTGATATTGACTAATTGAATTCTAATCCATTTTGGGTGATAAATTTCAAGTGAAATTGATTTGTGTAGGTGTAGATTCATGTGAAACCATGATTAAACCTTTGAATGGTGAGGTTAAAGTTGAATCATAATGTTTACTTATTGTTTCATGTTGTCTACATATACTATGCTTACCATGTGTTTGATTAAATGCCTTTGTGAAGGAAAAATGCTCTACTAGTATGATACTATGAAATACCCATTCATGTACACATTCATGCATGTCAAATGTTTGATAAAATGCCTTAGTCAATGAATTATGAATGTATGTGTGGCCAATATGGTGCTTTAGAACTTATACTTGATGAATTCTCCAACTTATTATATCATGGCTTATTGATGTGATCATGTACTCAAGAAAGTCATGCTTTGTTAGTTTCATGCTATCAAGTCCTGGGGATACTTGTACCCGACAATTTAGTTGTGTACCTAGAGCCAGTGTTATGTTTGCATGATACTCTCAGTCTAGCCAAGATCCATAGAACTCAGTCAGTCATGTGACTTTGGAAAACTCAGAAATCTCAGTAATCAGTAATCTTGGTAACCGAAGTATTCCTAGTAAATCTCAATAACTTCAATACACTCAGTCAGTCCTCAGATCTCAGTAACATTCTATTAGTTGATGAAACTCAGTGAACTCAGTTTACCTAAGCTAAATAATACCATTAGTATCAGTTCAGCTCAGTTAATCATGTTAAGTGTCAATTCAGTTGGGAGTAGGATTCAGCACCGAGTGAACCTAAGGATGGGGACTCACCTGTTATTCAGTGGAGGGTGTGATCCTTAAAAGCAATACTTGCATTCCAGAACTATGTAGCCAGCGTAGGTTGAGATGTACCCCTATGCGTGGGCTACTAATACATATCGTATGGGGTTATTACTACAAGAGAGTTGACGAAAGAGCTTCCTATTAGAGAGGGTTACCTAACATCTTGTCTTTACCCGTGGCACGGTATTGACACCATTCCAGCTGGGGTTACAGGTTGGACCCTACTAGTTCAGTTTTGGGGCATGTCGGTTAGATGATTACCACCTATAGTTTTAGTTATAGAATCAAAATTGTCAGATAAAGTCATTTAGTCTCAGTAATAGAACTCAAATAATTCGACAAAATTTAGGGTTGTCAGATACAGTCAACTCAGAATAGTGCATAACTCAGCTAGTTCCAATAAAAACTAGACTGTTATGTTCAGTTGCTCAGTATCTGTTATTTCAGTTATACAGTTATCTGTATCTCATATTATCAGTAATCAAATTTAGTAATCCTGTTATCATGACCCTAGTTACAGTTATGATGTATTCATGCATGTATTCTCATGTTCATATTATTCAGTTAGTTAGTATAGATCATGCATGTAAACCCTTTACATTCGGCCTACCTCACATGCATACCAATATATTCTAAGTACTACTCTATTTGCACTATGATGTCTTATACCATAGGTTTAGAAGCACGAGCTCCAGAGCATCAGTAACATTCCAGTCTCTGCAGTCAGAGTTAGCAGTCAGTCCTCATCTTTTGAGGACATGATCGTTTCCTTATTATCTCATTAATTAGTTTATTAGTTGGAGTTATTTGGGGACATGTCCTATCATTTTCTTATTCAGACAGTTATGTTTTAGAGGCTTCTCAAACTATAGTATATTTAGACAGTTTTGTTTTGGGCGTTTATTCCCCATCCCAAATGTTACATTTTATTCGATATTATGTTACAGTTTGAACCTTATGGCTTTTTAGTTCATGTTTTTGCATTATACAGTATATCATGTAGTATATAGGCACATATATCAGTCGTGGGTTAGGTTGTGGTCCTTTAGGGTCATGAGCATCGTGTAGCATTTTGGGTGCCAGATTTGAGGTGTTACAGAGATGGTGAGCGCTCTTATTGGCAAAGGTTCTTATTTTTATGCATCAAAGAAGTTGGATATTAATTTGATGAATAGAGTAACTCCACCAGCTCGGTTATCTATTAAAGAGCCATTGGTTTTTGGAATTATATGCCATCCCTTCTCAGTTGCATTATGCATTCTTGGGGGCTAATAATACCTTGTTGGTTATCATTGCAACAGATTTGTTAGATATACAAGTTGAGGCCTTGATCTTAATTTTGCAGAGGTTTAAATTTGCCATTGGTTGGACTATTACAGATATTATTAGGATTCTACTTGGTATATGCACTCATAAGATTCAATTGGAACTTGAGTGCGTGTCAAGCATTGAGAATCAACATCTTCTAAATCCACATATATAAGAGGTAGTAAAGAAGGAGATCATAAAATGGTAGATGTAGGGGTGGTTTACCCTATTACCAAAACAAGTGGGTGAGCTCGATTTATTGTATTCTAAAAAGGGTAGGATCAATGTAGTCCCTAATAAGAAGAATGAGTTAGTTACCATGAGACTATCCACAAGATGGAGAGTTTGTATCGAATATCATAAGTTGAACACCTAGACACAGAAGAACACTTTTCTATTTCATTTATGGACTAGATGATCGACCGTCTTATAGGTAGAGGATAGTATTATTTTCTTGATGTTTACTCAAGGTATAATCAAATTCTATTGCCCTCAGAGACTAAGAAAAACTACTTTTACATGTCCATATGGTACGTTTGCATTCAATAAGATGCCTTTCAGACTTTGTAATGATCTTGCCACCTTTTCGTATTGTATGCTGTCTATCTTTTCAAATATTTTAGAGGATACAATAGAGGTTCTTAGAGACGATTTCATGGTTGTGGGTGACACTTTTGGTGACTATTTGGCTCACTTGGCTAATGCACTTCAGAGATGTAAGGAGTGTTACTTGGTGTTGAACTGGGAGAAGTGTCACTTCATGGTTAAAAATGAGATAGTTTTTTGATACAAGATTTTAAAGAAATGAATAGAGGTTGATAGGGACAAAATTGAGGTGATTGAAGAATTTCCTTGACTGATTTTTGTTAAAGGTATTCAAAGTTTCTTGGGTCATGCAAGGTTCTAAAGGCATTTCATCAAGGACTTATCTAAAATTTCAAATTCATTGTGCAAGTAATTAGAGAAGAAGGTGAAGTTTGTGTTTGTAATACTTGTCTCAGGGCCTTTGAGTGCCTAAAAGGGAGGTTAATTTCTATTCCTATTGTTGTGTCTCCAAATTGGAATCTCCCATCTGAGGTATTATGTGATACTAGTGGTGTGGCCCTAGAAGCTGTCCTAGGTAATGCAATAAAAGACCTCATCCCATCTATTATGACAAAAATCCACTCAACCCTAAATAGAAAAATTATACAGTCACTAAGCAGTAGTTACTTATGATTGTGTTTTCTTTTGAGAAATTTTTGTCCTATTTGATTGGGACCAAAGTCATTATGCATACTAATTATGTATCTCTGAGGTACCTTATGGTGAAGAAAGATACGAATCCTAGACTTATTTAGTTGGTACTATTGCTACAAGAATTGAACTTTGAGGAAAGGATCAGAAGGGTTTAGAAAATCTAGTTGCAAACCATCTATCCCACCTAAAAGAGGAGGCAATGCTCAAATTAGGGGATGAGTTTAGGGGAACAATTTAAGATTGATTATTTTTTTCAGATGAGCGAGTCTTGGCAACATCATATGACCTAATCCTGTGGATTGTTGATTTTGGTAATTATTTGGCAAGTGATCTCGTCCTCGGAAGACATATTTTTCCAGCTGTAAAAACAATATATGCATAAGATACAAAGTTTTTCTGGGATTAGATATACTTATTTTGGGTGTATGTATATGGTGTGATTTAAAGATGAATTTTCGAAGTTTAGAGGATGAGCATTCTTGAGGCATATCATTTATCTCTAGTTGGGGGGCCACCATGGAGGTACTTGTAAAACCCATAAAATTTTGTAGTGTGGTTATTATTAGTCGATGATTTATAAAGATACACATGATTATGCTCAGGCCTATGACTAATGCCAGCAAGAAGCAAATATCTCGCGGAAGCATGAGCTCCCCATGATACCTATTCTTGAGCTAGAGTTGTTTGATGTGGGGGGGATTGATTTAATTGGGCCATTTATAAGTTCTCATGGTATGAAGTACATTTTGGTGGAATCGACTATGTTTCTAAGTGGGTGGATCAATTGCACTTCCTAATAATAAGGTCGAAGTGCTACTATATTTTTGAAGAACATTTTTCTCGATTTAGTACTCCATGTGCTATCATTAGTGATAGTGGGTCCCATTTATAAAATCATCTGTTTAAGGTCCTCCTTGAGAAATATGGTGTAAAACATAAGCTGGCAATAACTTACCATCCATAGACAAATAGTTAGGTTGATGTTTCTAATCATGAGATCAAGTCCATTTTGGCGAAGAATGTGAACGCTAACAAGACTTATTGGTCAAGGAAGCTAGATGATGCACTTGGGCCTACCTAATATATTACAAAAATCCCATAGGTTCCTCTTCTAATCAACTTGTGTATGGTAAGGCATGCCACTTTGCTGGTTGAACTTGAGCACAAGGCACTATAGGCTTTGAAGAAGCTAAATTTTGAGTAGAGTGATGCTGTAAATTTGAGAGTGACTATTATGAATGAGTTAGATGAATTTATTCTCCGTGTTTATGAGAGTTCTGCCTTACATAAGGATAAGATGAAGTTGTACCATGACAATAAGATTGAGAAAAAATATTCCAGCCTGGTGATATGGTTTTGTTGTAGAATTAAAGACTTTGCTTATTTCCTTGCAAGCTGAAGTCTAGGTGGTCTGGACTATTCACCATGGTTAGAGTATTTCCACATGGTGCAATTACACTAAAATGAGATGGATATTCCCAATTAAAGGTGAACAGGCATTGTGTTAGGAATTATATGGGAAGTATGTAGGAGTTGAAGGTTTGTGAGGATGTAATCCTCGACAAAGTCTGAGTAGACAAGGCAACTGAGTTATGCCGCAACATTAAATTAAGAACTTTATGGGAGGTAATCCATGTGCTTATTGGTAAAGTCTGAGTATCCAATATAGTCGTGTCGTGTCGTGACATTAAATCAGGCATTGCTTGTGAGGAAACCCATGGTGTTATAGTTCACTTTGTTTCTATTTTATAGGTTAAAAGCATGGCAGAAGACCTACAGAATGATAAAAACTGCAAAATTTAGAAAAGTCCAGGAAGTGGACCTACGACCCCATTTACGGGGTTGTAGGAGAAACCCATGACATGTAAGTTAAAGTCGTGGGAATCTAAATAATTTTTGAGTATTTGAAGTTGTACTTATGAACCCTATTTATGGGTCCGTAAGTACAACCTACGGTCCCATAAGTTGAACTCATAAAATTCAAAGACAATCAGGGTACAGGACCAACTTATAGCCCCTACTTATGATGGCTGTAGGTAGTACTTACAACTTGTAAGTAGGGGCCATAAGTGGGTTAAAAATTTTTGGGCTTACTTTTTAAAATCTGGGTCAGGCCAATGTGACATGACCTCCCTATGCTATAAAACCCTAAAAAATAACCTTTTAACCCTCACCTCTTCAAATTCAAAGCCCCCTTTTCACTTAAAACTCTCTAATTTCCTTCTATAACTATAAAAGGTAAAACACACTATTCCCCTCCATACTTGCTTGAAATTCTCACAAAAGTAGGGCTAAATCCAAGATTTTCACCTTCTATTTCGAAACTCTTCAATCCAAGTAAGAATTTTTGGCTCCAAATTGGTTAAAACTTGTTCTTTACCATTCAACTTGAGAGAGTACTTCTGATATGAACATGAAATTGTAATTTCTCATAGTCTTGAAAAATGTGGAGCCTAAAATTGGTTAAAATTAATTAGTTACATGAATTTTGGTTCAGGAAGCCTATGCTCACTAATATAAATAGAAGTAATAGTTGAATAGTTTGAATAATAGGTGAAATACCTAGGGAAATTGACTTGTTGCATGCTGTAGTGTTCAAAATTGGTCTTAAAAATTAAAAATTATAACTGTGAGGGATGAAAATTTTGGGAAAGATCTGATTCACTCTCAGATTGGCACTTACAAAGCTACTTATAAGCTTAAATGTAGTACCTACGAGCGCATAGGTGGCCTCATAGCTATCAAACTTGAATCCTTAAGACTTCAAGGCTTTGTTGGTACCTACTACCCCTGTAGGTACTACATATGACTCGTAGGTAGGATCGAAGGTATCCCATACCTTCGATAGTCAACTTTCTTGAAAAGTTTTGTTCTGATATAGTGTTTAAATTACTAACAACTCCCTTTTTAGTTATGAAGAAACCCAAAGCTGCTTAGAAGAAGGGAGTTCAGTCCAAGTTACATGATGAGTCTTTTGAGCAAAATATTTCCATTGAGGAGTATCCTATGAGTCAAGACAGTACACAGGTAGGTCCACAGAGGCAGGTTGCAACTGCTAAGTTGTTATTGAGTTGGACACTCATCCTGCACCACCACATAAACCACAGGTAGGTCCACAGACCTCTCCAGCATGCTTTGTCCAGACTGGGCCCCAGATGAAGTCAACCACTACCTTACCACTACACTCTTCCTAGTCAGATGAGGGGGAGGATATTTCAACTGTTCGTTCTGATGAGAAGGTTGAGTTAGGCTCAACTTTTGGAGCAAAGGCGGATGTAATCATCTCCCAATATAAGTAGTGATGTCACCAAAATTAAACATCCTAAAACCTATAATGCGGTCTCTATCAAATAAAGAGCCCAACAAAGGTTGAGGTCAAACATACAGGGAATAGGATGAATCTCTGTCATGAATCTACTAACGCAGTCAAAAAATGTAGAAAGTAAACGAGGGGATTTTATGAGAACAATAATTGTAGTAACAATCTTTATCACATTAGGTTGAAATCTATATGAGATGAATACTAGGATTGTATTCCCCCTGACTTCCTAACTCCACAAACTTATTATGTTCATCAAATTATCCTAGTGACTGAATGCAAAATCTAACAAGTTATGTATCACCAACCATCTCTTGACACCCTTTGGTGAATTTCACTCATCTCCTCTCGATCTCAGAGTGTCGCATTACTAATCCTTGCCCAGGATCCCTAATTAACTATCTCCTTTTAGTCTTAAGTTAATTAGCTAAAGGTTGGTAGCTTTAAATTACTATTGTGATCTTTATTTCCTAATCTCAACCTGTTTATCGAGTTAGTATCTAATACCGATAGGTTCTTAGTATTTGTAGTCACTGAGAAAGCATCAAATATAAAGAAAACCGCAATACGAGATTAAACACCAATCAAGAAAGACTTTACACATCATCTACTTTGTCATTTCCTCAGGTCCCCTCAACCATAGTTAAGTGGTTTAACTGCTCATGTTTGCAAGAACACCCATAGAATTTAAAATAGAAAGCATATGAATAATCTCACAATAAATTAAGAATAAAAAACCAAAATCTAAAATTAATCTCAAATTGTAAAAGTCAATAACTTGAATTCCAAGATCAAAAGTGAATCACAAAATCAATATAATGTTGTACGCATGTAAAGTACATAAACTAATAACAAAACATTAATGGCATATTTATATGTTACATTACAAACTAATATATCCCTAACCAAAATAAAATAGGAAAACTAAGTTGGCACCTACCTATGACCCAACTTATGGGCTGTAGTTATTGCCTACAGACCCTAGGTGGGTTCATAGATTTCAAAGCAATCAAAAAGCTACAGATAACCAACCTATGGGGGGTACCTATAGGGTTTGTAGGTTGATATGCTATAAAATATAGCACTTTCAATTCTTAAAACAAGAAAAATGTGCAAGTTTGTGTGATTATTTTGTTAAATATGATGCGTCTTGGTTATATTTTGTAGGAAACTAGGTTTTAGATGATAAGTTCATGAAAAGATGAAAAAGGTGTTTTTGTATACTTAATTGGTCAATTATGGGTGTTCGTAACACTTTTTGGATGGTTCATGACCAAAGCATGTGTGGGAATTGAAGAAGAGCTGAAAAAAGACTTCCGGCACCTGCCTAGGTTAACATGCGAACTGGATATCGCACATATGGACCGCATGTAGGCAAATAAAGTGTCAAAAGTCCAAAATCTTGAGACCAGACCTGCAGAAATTTTTGTTCTAAGCATATATGGTGACTGCATGCGCCCAACCTAAGGCCACATGCATCATATGTGCCCAAGGCCAGGCTGCATGTGGAAACCATATGTAGCCCCGATCCTTTTATGTTTTTTTTTTCATTTGGGATTTTGTTGTAGGGTATTTTCATGTGCTATAAATACCCCTTACACATTTTTGGTAAAAGGTACGCATTCTTGATACTTACAAGCATATTTTGATTCTGAGATTTGATTTTGGTTGATTAATTCAGTTACGGTATTGGTCTTGTACTTGTGATTATTGTGATTTCATCTTATGCTTTCAATCATGAATGTTGTTGATTACTTCACAAGTATGAGTGGCTAAAAACACTTAGGTAGGGTCGTGGAAACCCTGATGAATTGACAAAGTTGGGGAAGTGCTATTGTTGTTCTGAACTTATAGCTATGCATGCATTGTATTATCTTCACTTTAGTAGTTATCTTAGCAGTTGAAAATGTTAGGATCCCACCTAGATTATTGCTACTTACTCCAAAAGAGGAGTAGGGACTAGGAAAAAATAATGACTATAGTAATTTGATGGTTAGCTGTCAATCCATGCTACTAGATATTATCTAAGTAAGATGGTTAGCGTTATTTTAATAACTAGACTCAAAAGGTAATAGTTAAATTGGATCAAGATAAGGGTTAGTAACGCGACATCCTGAGACTCAAAAGGTAGAGGGTGAAATCTATCTGCTTATCTAAAAATGTAGATGGTACATAACTTATGAGATTTTGTATGCAAGGTATCAAGATTGTTTCAATAAAACAAGATAAGCTTACGGAGTTCAGACAGTCGGAGGAACATAATACTAGTGTTCACCTACGACTAATTACAACTAAAGTTGATATTCTCCACTCGTTTGATATTGATACTCAAAACCCCCATTTACTTTTCTAGTTTTGCCCGTTGATTAAAATAGATGAGAGCATGATTCTATGTATTCCCTTGAAATTCGACCCCAACTTTTGTTAGGTTACTATATTTGACAGTGACTGCATAAATTTTCGAGTGAAGGTATATCTTGGGCGTTATCAAATATCAACACCATTTTTGGGGAATACAGTACTGATTTGTGAGTTGAAGTTGTTGTAGTTTTCATGTTTTCTATTTTTGTTTTTATTCATAGTTGGGTATATGCTGGTGTATGCCTAGCATATGGAGTAGAGAAAATCTCTTACTCCCACTGAATCCGAATCTATAGAGGATTCTACAAACACCTAGTAGGATAATTGAACAAAAAAAAGTGATTTCTTGAAGGAATTCGTGATGATATGCCTCCCCTCCCTTTGAAGAAGTACATGATATTATTGATTAACAGATTTGTGAGCTTTTAGCTCAAGCTGTAAACAATAGAAGGGCGGTAGAAGAATCTCAACACATATCTTGGGAGGTAGAGTTAGCTGAGAAAAGATAGGCAATAGACCACCGAGTAGAACTCAGTGGAAATCAGAATAGAGTTAGAGGAGGCCATTCTCAAGTAATCCCAGCATATCATCATAATCAACCATATATAGATGATGAAGAAGATTTGGGATACATTGAGATGGCAGAGATTGGAGCCACTGTTCCTCCAGTATTGCTCCTTGATTTCAAGTTTAATAGCTCTAGTGCTATGATCCAACACTTATACTTAAAAGACGTGTTTTCAGGGTTGCCTATGGAAGATGGAAACATACATTTGGAAAATTTTATGAGGATTTTCACTTCATATACCATACCTGGGGTAGATCAGGAGGAACTTAGATTGAGGTTGTTCACCTTCTCACTTACTGAAGAAGCATCGTTATGGGTAGGGGAGCTTCCAAGAGGATCTATCACTACATGGAATGAGCTAGGTAGATAATTCTTGAATAGATTCTTTCCTTCATATAGAGTATTGTAACTGAAGGATGAGATTTATAATTTCAGGTAGCTACAATCAAAATCTATGTGCGAGACATGGTTTTGGTTCAGGAATAAGCTTAGCATGGTGCCCAACCACCGAATTTCAGGGGAAAGCTTATTGAAGATATTCTATAGTGCCTTGACTATCAGTTCCATAACCATGGTAGACACTATCTTTGGAGGAGCCTTTATGAGATTATGATAGGAGATAAATTTGAGTATTATGGATCAGATCTTATTAACTAAACTAGGGTGGCAAACTCGAGAGGTTGAGAGGGGTTATGAAATTTATGCCATTGGAGCTTTTGGTAAACGGAGAGTAACTGAAGATGGTGTAGCTCAGGAGGTTTCTATACTAAGGACTACTATAGATGTGTTGATGAAATAATTTTCAACAATAAATTCTGTAAAGGTTAATATAGTAGGGGCAAAAGGTACAGCCTTTAAGGTTCATGAATCTGAGTTAGAGGTGGATAAAACATATGTGGATTATCAATTAGTGGGTTTTTATACCAAAGGGCAAGGAAATCAAGGTTGGAACTATTATGATGATAGAGATGAATACATTCTACCTGGTAAATGAGATATAGAATCAAGAATAGAAGAGATGTTCACTAAGCTGATGAAAGGTCAAGAGATTTAAGAAAATTTCCTTAAAGAAATTAAGGCTGATATTTTAGGATTGACCCAATATAATGAGTTACATGCAACTGTTATCAAGCAATTGGAGAATTAGTATGCGAAAATGTCTATCACTTTAGCCCAAAGATAGTCAGGTGACCTTCCTAGTGATACTAGGTTGAATCCTTCAACACTTCTTCATTTTCTAGCTATTAACGCTAGGAATGAATCCCCACTTAATGAGATTTTTTTTCCTACTACTAATAAGCCAAAGAAGGACAATATTATTGCTGACGAGCCACTTAAGGCTGAGTTTGAGAAGATGACTTTTAGTGATGATGATTTTGAGAGTGATTACGGTGATGATTGGATTACAGAGGAACTCAAAGATATAGTGCAACATTTTAGCATAATTTCTCATGCAATATTAATAGAAAAGAAGAGGGACCTTGGTATAATCACCATCCTATGTTATATTGAGCCATTTGATATTAATCAGCCTTAGGAGAACTTAAGCCTATATCTGCAAGGCTATTTATTAGATTTCATAATTTTAGACTGTGAAGTGGATGCCCAAGCTCTGATTATCTTAGGTAAACCATTCTTATCCACTGGTCTAGTATTGATTAAGAAAGACTTGGAGGAGATCACCTACAAAGGGAACAATGATAAAATAGTATTAATTATATGCATGAGTGTACAACAACTAGATGATATGAGAGTGGTGGTAGTGATAGTGTAGTAAATGATGATGTTGTTCCAGTAGATATGCCTATTAGGAAATATTAGGGGAAAAAACATTAGAAGTGGTGATTATGAACTTTGAGAGTGATGGGATAGATGACTATGATGAATTGAAGAATAGAACCATACCTTATACAAAACCATATATTAAGGAACCACCGGTATTAGAATTGAAGGCCCTTCCCTCTCATTTGTAATATGCATTCTTGGGGGCCAACAAAATCTTAGGTGGTAGATTTGTCAATAGCATAGGTGAAAGCTTTGACTTCGGTGCTCTAGAAATTTAGAAAAGCTATTAGATGGACCATTACAGACATTTTGGGGATTCCACTAGGTATATGCACACACGAGATATAGCTTGAGATGGACAACATTCCCAATAATGAGCATCAGAGATGACTAAATCCTCCTTTGTAGGAGGTGGTGAAAAAAAGAAATAATCGAGTAATTAGATGTATGGGTGTTTTCCCCAATTATAAACAGTAAGTAGGTAAGCTCAATTTAATGCATTTTGAAGAAAGGGGGATGATAGTGGTTCCTAATGAAAAGAATAAATTAGTACCTATGAGGCTAGTGACTGATTAGAGAGTCTACATGGATTACCAAAAGATGAACAAGTGGACACAAAAGGACCATTTCCCTAAGTCATTCATGGATCAAATGCTAGATAGATTAGCAGGCAAAAGTAGGTATTCTTTTCTAGATGGGTATTTAGGGTAAAATCAAATCATGATTGCTCCCAAAGACCAAGAAAAGACTACTTTAACCTACCCCTATGGGACTTTTGCATTCGAATAGATGTCTTTCGAGTTATGAAATACGCCTTCCACTTTTCAGAGATGTGTGACATCCATATTCTCCGATTTGATGAATGACAGGATTGAAGTATTCATGGATGACTTTTCAGTGGTTAGGGACTCATTCAATATTTTTTTCCTATTTGGTAAGTGCACTGCAGAGATGTGAAGAGTGAAATTTGGTATTGAAAAAGGAAAAATGCCACTTCATGGTGAAAGAAGGTATAGTTTTAGGGCACAAGATCTCAAAACATGGTATTGAGGTGGAAAAATCCAAGATTGAGATAATTGAGAAATTGCCTCCACCAGTATCAATTAGAGGCATATGAAGCTTTCTAGGTCATGCAAGCTTTTATAGAAGGTTCATCAAGGAATTCTCTAAAATTGCAAATCCTCTATGCAAGCTTTTAGAGAAAGAGTTGAAATTTGTATTTGATGATGCATATCTCAAAGATTTCAAATACCTGAAAAAGCAATCAATTTCAACACCAATTATTATGTCCCCTAACTGGTCCGCATCATTTGAGGTAATGTGTAAAGCAAGTGGAGTGGCCTTGGGTGCTGACCTAGGGCATAGGAGAGAAAAGATCCTGCATCCATTCTACTACGCCAACAAATTCTTAAACCTCGTATATAAAAATTATACAGTTACAGAGCAAGAGATACCTTCAGAGATTTTTACTTTCAAAAACTTTCGAGCATATTTGATTGGGACTAAGGTCATAGTGCACACTGATCATGAAGACTTAAGATACTTAATGTCAAAGAAAGATTCCAAATCAATATTAATTCATTAGGTTCTCTTGTTGTATTTATTTGATATTGAAGTAAGGGACTAAAATGGAAAAGAAAATCATATTGCAGATCACTTGAGAAGACATAAAGGAGGAGATAATTCAGAAATAAAGGAATGGTTTTGAGACAGATGGTCCTTTTCCAAACGAGTGGGTGTTGGCGGAATCTCAAGATTTAATTTTCTGATTTGCCAATTTTGCCAACTATTTGGCAAGGGATCTTATCCCAAAAGACCTATCCTTCCCGCAGCAAAGAAGATTTATGCATAAGGCAAGGAAGTACCTTTGGGATAAGCTATATTTGTTTAAGATTTAAGTCAATGGTGTTATTCAGAGAGTCATCCTAGATGTGGAGATGATGAGAATTCTGGAAACTTGTCATTCATCACCAGTTGGAGGACACTATAGTGGCACATGCACAACTCATAAAATTATGCTGTGTAGGTTTTACTGGCCTAAAATTTACAAGGATGCTTATGATTTTAAGCAAGCTTGTGACCAATGTCAGTGTCAAGGCAATATTTCTCGACGTCATGAACTCCGTATGACACCTATTCTAGAATTGAAGCTATTTGATGTGTGGGGGATTGATTTCATGGGCCCATTCATGAGATCCTATGGCATTAGATACATTCTGGTAGTGGTTGACTATGTGTCAAAAAGGGTGGAGGCAGTGGCGCTTCTATATAATAAAGGTAGAAGTGTTATCTCCTTTTTGAAAAAAAATATCTTTTCTCGATTTGGCACTGCACATGTAATTATCATAGATGATGGGTTTCACTTCTACAACCATTTGTTTAAAGCCCTGACTAATAGATATGGTGTAAGGCATAAGGTGGAAATACCTTAGCAGCCTCAGACAAGTGGCCAGGTTAAGGTCTCCAATAGAGAAATAAAGTCTATCTTGGCAAAGACTGTGAATGCCAACAGGACTTACTGGTCTAGAAAATTAGATGATGCATTGTGGTCCTACTGAATAGCCTACAAGACCCCCATTGGTGCCTTTCCATATCAGTTTGTATATGGCAAGGCATGCCATTTACCAATTGAAGTTGAGCATAAGGCACTATAGGCATTGAAAAGGCTAAATTTTGAGTGATGTGATGCAACAAACTTCAGGTTGAGCAAGATGAATGAGTTAGATAAATTTTGATTCTGTGCTTCTGAGAGCTCGACCATATAAAAAGAAAGAATAAAATTGTATCATGATAGGAAAATTAAGAAAAAAATATTTAAACTTGAGTATTTGGTCTTGCTGTATAGCTCAATACGACACTTGTTTCCTGGAAAACTAAAATCTTGGTAGACTGGACCATTCATTGTGGTTAAGATATTCCTACTTAGTGCTATAGAAATAAAGCACTATGGTGACATTTTAGTTAAAGTAAATGGGAAGCGAGTGAAGAAATACATGGGAAACTTGGAGGAAGTAAAAGTCTGTGTTAATCTAGACCTTGGAGAAGTCTGATTAGCCAAGTGAACTGAGTCTTGCTGCAATAATAAATCAGGCACTTCTTGGAAGGCAACCAAATGAACTTGGATGCTTAGTGCATCCCAAGTATGTCCTCATTCACTTTATTTTATATTATTTTAGCACATTGAGGACAGTGAGTAGTTTTTAGTTGGGGTGGGTATACCATAGATACCGTTATGCTTCTTTTCATATCGGCCATGGTATGGTTGTAGAACTGAAATGTCTAGATTAAAATTTGTGTTGTATTTTGTTTTGTTTCATACTGTGGTATGTTTTTATGTAATTAGGAGATTTTTAAGTATTTAGGGAATTTTTCATATTTTTGATAAATTTTTCAGAAAAAAATGATACCCCTAAAAACTTTTAGAACTGTACGAATGTATATATGTGCGAGCATTATGGATGTTATTATGGCATTAGGATTAGGGACATGATAATTACTTGCTAATAATTGCATGAACCAAATAAGTAGTAGCTTGTAATATTGATTCTATGACATGTGTGTGTGAGATTCTACTTAGTTCCCTTTGTGTGTTAAATTTGGAACTTTCCTGGTTAGTCTTGCCAAGGTGGAAGGATAGTCGGTTAGGAAAGGATCATAGGCTATTTTTGATTTTAGTCCACGATTGACCTAAATGACCTTCCCTATGTGAAGTATATCCCTTGATCCATATTTTGGGTCTTATAGCCTATTCTTCTTATTACACCTTTCAGCTTCCCATTTATATTATAATGAACCTGCTTTTGCCTTGGTCCTCCTTGGATATTGTGCACCTCAACTCAGGAAAAATGTCTAAGTTTTAGGTGGCTATCATAGGGGTGCATAGTGTAAAGAGGATATGTAGAACGGTTAAATAACTGAAATACCTAGGCTTTGAACCAAGAGAAGAATTTCTTCTTTTGATGTCACTAAGCTTGGTATGACTAAGGGCATGAGTCATACCCCTTAAATACGAGTCATATTATCCTTCCACTCCTCTCTTATACCCTAGTTAGTGTGGTAAATATTAATTACTATCCTAGGTATAAGTGAGCCTTCACCCAATCGTATCTTAAGGTATGATTCGTACCAAGACCAATTATATAGAGCGATACCTTGACCAAAAGTGGATTATTTTTGGTGCCGGTGATGTGTACGAGTTGGTGCATGAGTCGTACCCTTTGGATATGACTTAAAGGAGTGTAGTCATACTCTAAACAGTTTAGGTGACCTAGGAGAAGCCTAGGGTATGAATTAAGGTACCACTCGTACCTTAGGGTACAATTGACTTAAGTGAGTTGTACCCAACGTCGTGGCAAATTTTAAGCTTTTAGTTGAGGACCTTATGGTCATTTCCTACACCCAAAACCCTAAGTCCCCTCACTATATAAGTGTATATGTCTTCTTTAAACACTTTTTGAGTGGATCAAACATCCAAAATACTCTCTTTAACTTATCTTTGAAGAATTGGAGGCAAGGGTTCCAAGGGTGTTCCTCAAAAGGAAAAGTGACGTCATGATTCTTGATGAATCAAGTTTTCTAAGGCTTGTAACTCTCTCCCTTTCTAAATAACTTAAAAAACCATATATTTTACACTTGGATTAGTAAGTGTACATGGAGATTTTGAAATCAAATAATAAGGGTTTTGATGCCTTGTGATGAATAATGTATACCCTTGTTTAGACTCGTGTCGATGCTTGATATTGGTGGCCTTTTGCACATTTAGGTTCTTGTTGTTTGTGGTTAAACATGTGGATCTTGAGTAACCCTAATTATAATACTTTCTACTTTGAAATTGGCATTGATAAAGGCATGCATACAAGGTGTTTGTGAAAATATCTAAGTGAATTATCTAGTCACATATTGATGACATTTTTAACTAGAAAAATGGTCTAATAAGCATGAATAGTTGATAAATAATATTGTAAAGGTATTATGAGCCATGTATTGTAAAGTTGATGATCTTGTTGGTTGATGGCTAATGAGGGGTTAAAGTCCCTAGATATGATAATAAACTTGAGTTGTGTGTTTAACTAATGTGTGGTGAGAATATGGTATAAGATTAGTAGTGCAATGTGAATAGTTTATGAGGGTTTCGAGGACCATAAATTAAATTATATGATGAATTAAATTAAGGCATTGGCCTATTGAAATAGTTAAGCAACAAAGGATCCCATGAGGACCATGTGGTCATGTATAGTGTTGAATTATCTAAATGGGTTAAAGTCCTTAAGTATGAATTGAATAGATGTTGATATATGGAAAAAGGGTTAGAGTCGCAATGTCAACTAGTGATAGTCATAATGGCTTGAGGTTAAAGTCCCTTGGCTAATAAAAGGCCTTGAGGTTAAAGTCCCTTTCCTAATGAAATCACTTGTGGTTAAAGTCCCTTTCATAATAAGATCTCTTGAGGTTGAAGTGCCTCTGTAAATTAAATGGACTGGGTTAGAGTCCCTTATCTAATACGCCATGAGGTTAGAGTACCTTGCCTAATGTATGGGTGTGTGGTTAGAGTCCCTTTCCTAAATGAATGTGCATGTGCGGTTAGAGTCCCTTGTCTAAATGAATATGCGTGTGTGGTTAGAGTTCCTTACTTAAATGGATGTGTATGTGGTAAGATTCCCTTGCTTAATGAGTGTATACATGGTTAAAGTCCTTCGTCTAAGTGATATGTGAATATGGCTGAAGTCACATACCTAATAAGAATTGTTTGAATATAAGTGTGGAAGGTTAGAGTCCTCCACTTTATGCCTTATGATTGAGTGTTTTGAGAATGTTGTTAAGACTTGTTTACTTGTTTGGCATGTGATATACCAATTTGTATGGATAAGGTCATGAATATGGTTGAATACGATATATTGAGTTGTTGTTGATTGATGATTCTATTTTATCCTTATCCTTGAGTTACATGCTAGTGCTCCAACCGCTAACCATCTTTGGATGCTTTTTCCGCATGCGACATAGGGGCCTAAGCATTATCTTCTTTTCCTATGTAGTGATTAGGTGATTGAAACGGTTCGTGCATTGACTTTGGAGTGGTGAGCTTTCTTAATTTGGAAGACATTCATTCGTGGTCGCCTATATTTAGACTAAGTTTTATTTTGAATTGGTTTGGCTATTGTTTGGGGCTTGTCTCGATATATACATTTCTAAACATTGATTTATAAAGAGGTATTGTGGATGACTATGGACTTGGGGTGTAATGGCTAGTTTGATGAATATAATGAAGTGTTAGACATGTTTAAGTTGGGGTGTAATGGCTAGTTTGATGAATATAATGAAGTGTTAGACATGTTTAAGTTATGACTTATAGTATGTTTTTGCTATCTTATCTTATGGTTGGGATTCATTCGACCCTTTTGATTAATATTGATGATTAGGTTAGGTTATTGGTGCGACCATCAGTTCATGTTAGCTTGAGGGGCCCATACAACATGGTCCAATTTTGGGTTGTGTCAAATTGATATTAGATCCTAGGTTTATGGTCAGTTGGGAGTCCATAATACTGTGTCAAGTAGAGTCTCTTTTATGGGTGTAAAGTGCACCATGCTTATAAAAGAGGGGCTACGAGATATTTTAGGAAATATTTCCCTTTCTTGTGTTTCAATCTCAAGCTATAGAGTCTAAGTTCTTGGATTCCTGTGATTTCCATTTGCTATTTTTTAGATCATGCCTCCTAGGAGATCTGAGGTTCAGGAAAACACTTCTTCCCTGAATTAGGGCCCTATGGATGAAGCTCATCTAACTTTAGGAGTTTAGACCCGGTCTAGGGCTGCGACGTCTGACCATCTTCGTAGGGTTCCACCTATCCCCACTAACCCCGACTATGAAAGTGACCCTCCTATTCTGTCATAAAAAATGCTACTAATGTTGAGTTTAATTGCTCTATCAACCTCTTGACTCAATTGGTAGCTTTTTAATCAGAGCATGGTGCTCTAGCTACTGTTTCTTCTGAGGCCACAAGAATTGGAAAATTCAAAAGGTTGAGCCCTCTTATGCTTATGGGTACGAAGGTTGAGGATGATCCTTAAGGATTCACTTATGAAATAGAGAAGATCTTCCAAATCATGCATGCTTTGGTGGTTGAGGCAATTGAGTTTGCTTTCTACCAATTGAAAGATGTAGTGTCCCAATGGTACGAAGGGTAGGAGTTTTCTAGAGGTTTTGATGCTAGTCCCTCCATATGGGAGAATTTCTCTGAATCTTTCTAAGACCGATTCTTCCCTTAAGATTGAGGGAGCAAAATCGGAAGAGTTTGTGATTTGAAGTAAGGAAGGATGTCCGTTCAAGAGTATGCCTTGAAATTCCATCAATTGTGAAGGTATGCTCTCGAGATGGTTTCTAACATAAGGGCTAGGATACATCAGTTTGTCTCGGGATTGTCCCGTGAGTTAGTCCTTGAGAGCAAGGAAAATTTGTTGATTAAAAATATAGATATTTCTAGGTTGATTGTGTATATGCAATAAGTAGAAGAAGATAAAAAAAAGCAAGTTAAATTTAGTGAAAGGCAAGGAAAGAAATTTAGGCCTTATGAGCAAAGTGGTAGAGATAGTGGCAAGTGGCCAAGGAAAAAGTGAGGGAGTTTGAGTTCCTTTTCCTCAGCTAGCATTCACTCTCCTTACCCAAAGTCATCAGGTGATCATTGTTCATAGTTTGAAGGTGGGTTCTGGGTACAGGATACCTAATTTTACACTAGTGGTGCCCTGTCAACTCCACCCCACACTCATTACAAATTCTGTAGTCTGAGTCATCATGGTCAGTGTGAGAAGGGGAGAAACATATGTTTTAGTTGTGGTCAGATAGGTCACATGCATCATGAGTACCTCTCTTTAGCAACTTCTTAGATCAATAAGGACCTTATTGCTACTCCACCTACTCCCAGAACAAAGGGTGCCATGTCTGCTTCTGCTTCTATTTTTGGCATCGGTGCTAGCTGGAACCGCATGTATGTACATTCTACTCACCAGGATTCTTAGGCATCTCCCAATGTTGTCATAGGTATGTTGAGACTTTTTGCTTGTAATGTATATTGTTTGCTTGATCCAGTGTCTACACTTCCTTATGTGACCCCATATGTGGATGTACATCTTGATTGTTGTCTCGAGAGTCTATCATTTTCTTTTTCTATTTCTACCCTAATAGGAGACTCTGTGATTGATAGAAAGGTTTATAGGGGGTGTGTGGTTTCGTTTTGTGGTAGAGATACTCATGTAGACTTGATAGTGTTGGACATGGTCAATTTTGATGTCATTCTATGGATGTATTGGTTGCATTCGTGTTATGCTTCCTTGTATTGTCGAATTCATAGGGTCATGTTCAAATTCCCTAAGGAGCCAGTCATTATATGGGAAGGTGGTTCCTTAGTGCCTAAATGAAGGTTCATTTCTAATTTTAAAGCCCAAAAGTTGATTCCAAAGGGGTGTTTGTGTCATTTGGTCTGAGTTAAAGATTCTAACTCAGAAGAGCCTTCTCTAGAATCTATTCTAGTGGTTAATCAGTTTACTAAGGTGTTTCTCAATGATATTCTCGGTATTCCTCCCAGTAGGGAAATTGATTTTGGGATTGGACTTGTTTTGTACACTTGTTCAATTTCTATCCTTCTTTATAGAATGTCTCTGGCGGAGCTAAAGGAGCAATTGAAGGACCTCTTAAATAAAGTTTTTATCCATCTTAGAGTGTCTCATTGGGGTGCACCCATGTTGTTTGTGCACAAGAAGGATGGTTCCCTTCGTATGTTCTTTGATTATCGTTAGTTAAACAAAGTGACCATAAAGAATAAATATCCTCTTCCTAGGACAGATGATTTGTTTGATAAACTTTAGGATGTGAAGTGTTCTCTAAGATTGATCTTAGATCAGGTTATCATCAGCTAAAAATTAGAGGTGCGAATATCCATAAGACTACCTTTAGAACCCGGTATGGTCACAAAGAGTTTCTTGTCATGTCTTTTGGGTTGAACAACACCCCGATGGCATTCATGGACTTGATGAATAGGGTTTTCCATCCATTCTTGGACGTGTTTTCCATTGTCTTCATTGATGACATCTTAGTCAATTCTAAGAGTAAGGTGGATCATGTCGATCACCTCCGTGCCGTGTTGTAAACTTTGAAGGATCATAGTTTGTATGTCAAGTTCTCCAAGTGTGAATTTTGGTTACAAGCCGTAACTTTTCTTGGTCATGTTATCTCTAGTGAAGGGATCATGGTAGATCCTCAAAAGGTTATGACGGTTAAGAAGTGGCCTATACCTATGACTCCAACTGATATTCAGAGCTTCTTGGGTCTAGCCGGTTACTGTAGATGGTTTGCGGAAAGTTTTTTTACCATAGCCGCCCCATTGACCAAGTTGAATTCTTATGGTCGGATACGTGTAAGGGTAGTTTTGAGAGCTACTTTGTGGTATATTGTGATGCTTCTTAAATTTATCTTGGTTGTATGTTAATGCAACATAGTAGGGTGGTGGCCTATGCTTCTAGGAAATTGAAGGGTCATGAGAAGAACTACCCTACTCACGACCTAGAGTTATTAGCCATGGTTTTTGCATTAAATATTTGGCGACATTAACTTTATGGGGTTCATGTTGATATCTTTTCTAATCATAAGAGTCTAATATTTATTTACTCAAAAGGTGTTGAACCTCAGGAAAATGAGGCGGCTTGAGTTGCTGAAAGACTATGATATAAGTCTTCATTACCATCCTTGTAAGGCTAATATAGTCGCTGATGCTCTTAGTAGATTGTCTAGGGGAAGTTTGGCTTATGTGGATGATGATAAGTGGGAATTGGTGAAGGACGTTCACTGTTGGGATAATCTTAGAGTTTTATTTGTGGACTCCGAGGATGGTGATGTATTTGTGTATCCAGTATCTCAGTCGTCTCGTGTTATTGAGATAAAACAAAAGATATTATTAGACCACAACTTTATGAAGATCAAGAGTAATGGGGGCTAGCACAAAGTTGCGAACTTTGTGATTGGTGGTGATGATATTATGAGATACCAAGGTAGACTATGTGTTCCCAACATTGATGGATTGAAGGAAAGGGTCATGGCCGAGGCTTATGAATCCCATTATGTTATTCACCTTGGTTCGACATAGATGTATCATGATCTTAGAGAGTTCTATTGGTTGGGTAATATGAAACGAGATGTGGCTATTTATGTGGTCAAGTGTATTGTGTGCTGTGATACCTCATACTTCTACCTAGCTTGAAATCATCCCAAGAATGTTAGAAACTTACTTTGAAATATGAATCCATTTTTGTACACGTGGAATTTTTAAGATTTTCACTTTTTATTATGTGGGAAATTGAATTAGCTTTCTAACGATACCAATTTCGTCTAATCCAGTATCGGAGTAAAAGGTTATGGATGTTTTACTCAGCTGTCAGAATCGCCCAGGTTCGACGGCCAGTTTAACGGACCGTTGATCTAGCGATGGACCGTAGCCTAGACCATCGTAGTCAAGACAGTAAGTTAACCTTCTGGATAAGGTGTGACAGACAGGTTGATGAACTGTCGAACTTGCGATGGACCGTCGCCCAAGCCATCGCTATAAGGCAGTGAGTCTTGTTTTGGTCCACGTATGATGGTCGAAACGATAGAATGCTGAGCCAGCGATGGACTATTGCGCGAACCATTGCAGGTCCCGTTCAGCAAAGTTTAAGTCATTTTTAAAGGGTATTTGGGTCTTTTTCCACCCATTTTAACCACTAATTATATCAGACCAAGGCTAATAACTTCATTATTCATTCACAATATCAAATTAGAGTTTCCTCTTAAAGATCAATTCCCAAGAACAAGAAATCCTAGGTGTTTAATTTCAAGTCAAGGATTCAAGTTTTCCTTCATTAATCTTCAAGAAATCATCCACCCAGGCATGTCATGTGTTGATTCATGGGTCCCTTTCACCCATGAAGCTCAAGAATCTCTTTTCAATATCCAAGATTTGTGCATTTATGAATGTTCATGATTTAAATTAAATTGAAATTCATGTTATGATATTGTGGGGTTTTGATTCATGTTTGAAATTTCATATTTCAATGATTGACCCTAGGATGTGATGATTTGCATACTAATCATGATGAAACCTTAAATTTACTCGTTGATGGATGTATCTATGATTTTTAGATGTGTTGATGATTGTATAACCAAAGCATAATTGCTATGTGTTTGATTAAATGACTATGTGAAGGAAAAGTGCCATTCTAGTATGATAATATGAAATACCCATTCATGTACAAGTTCATGCATGTTAAGTGTCTGATGAAATGTCATAGTCAATGAATTATGGATATATGTGTAGCAATTATGGTGCTTTATCACTTGTACTTCATGAAATCCCCATCTTATTATATTATGGATTGTCGATGTTGGTCATGTATTCAAGAAAGTCATACTTTGTAAGTTTTATGCTATCGAGTCCTGGGGGTACTTGTACCCCGACAATTAGCTGTGTACCTAGAGCCAGTGTCATTTTTTCAAGATACTCTCAGTCGGTCCATGTTCATATAAATTCTGTCAGTCATGTGACTCAGGAAAACTCAGTAAACTCAGTAATCTCAGAAACCTCAAAAATTCAGTAATCTCAGTAGTATTCCATCAGTCAACGAAATTCAGTTAAATCAGTCCAGTTATTTCAGTTAATGATGTTCAGTGTCTATCCAGATAGGAGTACAAATTAGCACCGAGCGAACCCAATGATGGGAACCCACCTGTTATATGAGGGTGTGATTCTTAGAAGCAATCCTTGCGTTCTAAAACTGCGTAGCCAGCGTAGGTTGAGACATCATAGCTTGTTATATGAGGATAGATGAGGTGGATTAGCCTATTATATGAGGGTTCCCACCGTTCTCACTAAAGTCACCTATTATATAAGGGTTACTCATAGATTTTCCTTACCAGTGGCGTGGTGTTGACACCCTTCCAATTGGGGTTACAGATTAGACCCCAACTCAGCCTTAATGGCATATTAGGGGCATACCAGTTAGATGACTACTTCCCACAGTTTCAATTACAGAATCAGGACTTTCAGATACAGTCATTTAGTCTCAGTAATAGAACTCAGATAGTTCTACAAAATTTAGGACTGTCAGATACAGTCAACTCAGAACAATACGGAACTTAGCTAGTTTTAGCAGAACCTAGACTGTCAGATATAGTCATTCAGTATCATTTATTTCAGTTATACATATATCAATATATCGTGTTATTAGTACTCATACTCAGTAATCATGTTATCATGAACTCAATTATAGTTATTATGTATTCATGTATGCATTCTCACATCCATGTTATTCAGTCAGTTAGTATAGTTCATGCATGTGAACCCTTTGCATTCAGTCTACCTCACATGCATACCAGTATATTCCATTGTACTGACGGATTTATGCTATGTTGTTTTGTACCATAGGTTCAGAATAATGAGCTCTAGAGCATCAATATCATTCCAGTCTCCACAGTCAGAGTTAGCAGTGAGTCCTCATCCTTCTAGGACATGACCATTACTTTATTATCTCATTAATTAATTTATTAGTTGGAGTTAGTTGGGGACATGTCCCATCAACTCCTTATTCAGAAAGTTCAGTCAGTTAGAGGCTTTTCAGACTACATTATGTACCGATAGTTTATTTCAGTTGTTTTGGGTATTTCATACCCCATCCATATGTTATGTTTTATTAGTTATGTTACAATTTTGAACCTTACGACCTTACAACCTTTATTTCTGCATACAGTATATTTTGCAATGTTCAGATACAAATATCAGTCATAGGTTAGCTTATGGTCCTTCGGGGTCATGAGCACCGTATACCATTTTGGGTACCAGATTTGGAGCCTTACAATACTTGGTAGCAGAGCCTAAGGTTCAATAGTGTCCTAGGAAGTCTGAAAGCCGCATTTAGTAGAGTTTTATGCATGGATGTATTGTGCGCCACATTTATGTGCAGGTGGCTATAAGATGTTTTAGGAATAATTTCCCTTCTTTCAGTATTCATGTCGTGCCAGTGAGCATTAGCTCAAATCTAACTCTCAGTCTAATCCATTTCTCCCTTTCGTTTATAGATCATGCCTCCCAAAAGGGCTAATGAAAAGAGAACTGGGAATCGGTCAATACCACAGCCCATCCAGGCCGATTCCCTAGACGAGCATATCATTTATGGTGAATTCAGAACTGACTCCCTTACTTTATCTTACTCTATAGTAGCTTAGAGCAATCAGCAGGTTGCTGTCCAACCTAGGCATACGATTCATGCCCGACAGAGTGAGGTGGGAAAACATAGGGAGAAAGAATAAAAGAGAGAAAATAAGAGAGCTAGAACAAATAGCTTCAATTTTAATCAGCCTAAGTCAGAGGGTGGCAATCGTTCTCAGTTCCGCCCAAATTCCTCAGTTCCAACTTTACCCCAGTCAGTTTCCCAGTACCTAAGTTTAGAAATGGTAACAGTGATACAGCGCCAGGCTCTAAGTCTCAGGGCGGTGTAGCATTTGCCCAAACTAATCCTCTTTGCCAGACTTGTGGCAAGTACCATCAAGGTATTTGCAGAGCTGGCAATGGTATTTTTTTTGGATATGGCAAGCCAGGCCACAAAGTCATAGACTATCCTCAGTCAGATTATCAGGGTCAGCAGAATCGTTCCCCAGCTCATTCCGATCACCCAAACCAGTAGGGTGCCACCTCCAGCGCTACTAGTGGGCAACACCCAAATTGACTTCATGCTCTCGAGTCCCGACAAGATCAGGAAAATGCTCCTGATGTGGCTACTGGTATGCTATAGATCTTTCATGTGCATGTTTACACTTTGCTAGATCCAGAGGCTTTTTTGTCTTTTATTACTCCCTATATAGAAGTTGATTTCAGAGTTAGTCCCAAAATTCTTTTAGAGCCCTTTTCAGTATCTATCCCAGTGGGTAAAACCATCATAGCCCAACGGGTATATAGGAATTGTCCGATTAAGGTATCTCAGAAAGTTACTTCAGCAGACTTAGTCGAATTAGAGATGATTGATTTTGATGTCATTCTGGCATGGATTGGCTTCATTCCTGCTATGCCACAGTCGACTACAAAAATAGAATAGTCCAGTTCCAGTTTTCGAATGAACCTGTCCAAAAGTGAAGGGGTAGCACTTCAGCTTTCAGAGATCAGCTTGTTTTCTACCTTCAGGCAAGGAAAACGATATCTAAAGGATGTGTCTATCATCTTGTTTGAGTTAAGGACACTAGTTCCGAAAATCCCAGTCTTGAATAAGTCCCAGTCGTGAATGAATATTCAGATGTCTTTCCCGAAGATCTTCCAGGAATTCCTCCCTAAAGAGAAATAGACTTTGACATTGATCTTCTTTAAAATACTCAGCCCATATCTATTCTGCCATACAGAATGTCACCAACAAAACTCAAAGAACTGAAATAGCAGTTGAAGGATCTCATAGACAAGGGATTCATCAGGCCCAGTGTGTCCCCGTGGGGTGCACCAATTTTATTCATGCACAAGAAAGATGGTTCTCTCAGGATGTGTATTGATTACCGTCATCTCAATAAAGTCAACGTAAAAAACAAGTACCCACTTCCCTGAATTGATGACTTATTTGACCAACTTCAGGGTGCCAGCTATTTCTCTAAGATAGACCTCAGAACAGGCCATCATTAGCTCAAATTAAGAGAATGTGACATTCCAGAAATAGCTTTCCATATTCGATATGGTCACTTCAAATTCTTGGTTATGTCCTTTGGTCTTACTAATGCTCCAGCAGATTTCATGGACTTGATGAACCGGGTGTTCAAGTAGTACTTGGACTTGTTCATCATAGTCTTCATAGATGACATTCTGGTCTATTCCCACAGAGAGGGTGATCATGCAGACCATCTCAAAATCATACTTCAGACTCTCAGAGATCATCAGATGTTCACCAAATTTAGTAAGTGTGAATTTTGGCTAAGGTCAGTAGCATTTCTTGGTCATATCATTTTTGGTGATGGGATTAGGGTTAATCCTCAAAAGACTGAAGAAGTAATAAACTGGCCTCTCCTTGTATCTCTATCAGATATCAGGAGTTTCTTGGGTTTGGCTAGCTATTATAGATGGTTTGCTGAGGGATTTTCTTCTATTGCATCCCTTATCTCCAGATTGACTCAAAAGAAAGTCAAGTTTCAGTGGTCAGATCCTTGCGAGAAGAGTTTTCAGGAGTTGAAGACTCGACTCACCTTAGCTCCAGTCTTAGCTTTTCCAGATAGGTTCATAGTGTATTATGGTGCATCCAGAGTATGTTTGGGTTGTGTCCTCATGAAGCATGGTAAGGTCATAGCCTACACCTCCAGACAACTTAAACCCCATGAGAATTATTATCCTACTTATGATCTTGAGTTAGAAGCCATAGTATTTTCCTTGGAGATTTAGAGGCATTATCTATACAGAGTTCATGTGGATGTGTTCACAGATCATAAGAGCCTTTAGTATGTCTTTTCTTAGATATATCTCAATCCTCGTCAGAGAAGGTTGTTAGACCTCTTGAAAAATTATGACATGAGTATTCTTTATTATCCGGGAAAGGCCAACATCATGGCCTACACTCTTAGTAGATTGCCTATGGGTAGTGTTGCTTATGCTGAGGACAGTAAGAAGAAGTTAGCTCAATAAATCCATCAGCTTGCCAGACTAGGGGTTCGCTTAGTCAATTCAGAGGTGGGTGACATATGGGTTCAGAGTAGTTCAGAATCATCTCCAGTTTCAGAGGTGAAAGAAAAGCAAAATAGAGATCTCAGTCTAGTCAAGTTGAAAGAGTCAGTCAAGAACCATAAAGTAGAGGTTTTCTCCCAAGGTGAAGATGGTATTCTGTGTTGTCAGGGTTGTCTGTGTGTTCCAGGTGTAGACGACTTAAGGCAGCGAATTCTTACAGAAGCACATGGACGCGATACTCTATTCATCCAAGGGCTACAAAGATGTACCGCGACTTGCGGGAAATCTATTTTTAGAGTGGGATGAAGAGAGATGTTGTAGAGTTTATGGTTAAGTGCTCTACATATCAGCAGGTTAAGATTGAGCATTAGAAGCCTAGTGGGTCCATGCAGGAGTTCAGTATTCCTACTTAGAAGTGGGAAGAAGTAAACATGGACTTTGTGATAGGTTTGCCTCGTACTCATCACCAACATGATTCAGTTTAGGTCATTGTAGAAAGGATTGCCAAATTAGCTTATTTTCTTCCGGACCATACCTCTTATTTAGCCGAGGATTACACAAAACTCTACATCAGAGAGTTGGTCAGATTAAATGGTGTTCTATTATCTATTATCTCAGACAGAGGTACCTAGTTCACCTCTTATTTCTGGAAAGTATTCCAAAAGGGTTTTGGTACCCAAGTTCATCTTCGTATAGCCTTTCATCCTCAGAAAGATGATCACGCTGAAAGGTCCATTCAAACTTTAGAAGATATGCTAAGGGCGTGTGCAACTGATTTCAAGGGTAGTTGGGATGACAACTTGCCTTTGATTGAGTTTGAATGCAACAACAACTATCATTCCAGTATTTGGATGGCTCCATTTGAAGCTCTCTATGGTAGGAAATACAGACCTTCAATCGGTTGGTTTGAAGTTAGTGAGGCCTCAGTTATAGGGCCTGACTTAGTATTCCATGCCTTAGAAAAAGTACAGTTGATCAGAGAAAGACTCTAAGCTGCTCAAAACTGACAGAAGTCTTATGCAGAGAAAGGATCTCAAGTTCAATATGGGTGACTAAATCTATCTAAAGATCTCTCCTATGAAGGAAGTGAAGAGATTCGGCAAGAAGGGAAAGCACAGTCCCTGATATATCGGTCCCTTCAAAATTCTCAGTCGCTTCAGCAAGGTAGCTTATGAGCTCGAATTGCCTTCAGATCTAGCCTCAGTTCATCCAGTTATCCATGTCTCTTTGCTCAAGAAGTGCATAGGTGACCCAACTATTGTAGTCCCTATTTAGAGCATAGATGTTCAGAACAACCTCTCTTATGAAGAGATTCTAGTTGAAATCCTAGACTATCAGACTCGTAGACTGAAGAAAAAAGAAGTCCCTCTAGTCAAAGTTCTTTGGAGAAATTATTCCGTCGAGGGATCTACTTGGGAAGAAGAAGCAGAAATGGATACCAAGTATCCTCACCTCTTCTCCGACAACTCAAATCAAGCTCAAGGTAACAATTATCCTTAAGCTTTTCAGTTTCATATTCAGATTTCAGTGACAAGCTTGGTATCCATTTCATGTTCATAATTCCATTATAAAATTGGTATTAAATACCATTGCATATTAATACATGCATTCAAGCCCCAGTTCAGTTATATAATCATGCATCAGATATGCATTCTCATTGTGAGAAACTTAGTTCCTCAGAACATTCAGTCATGCAGTCATGAATAATTTATACATGCATCAGATATGCATGATCAGTATGATATATTAAGTTATCAGTCATGTCAATCATGAGATCATGTTCTAATTGTTCATGTTCAATATGTACGTTAGTTTATATTATCCCCTCTCACTTAGTCTCTTTTAAGGATGAAGGGGGAGATATTATATTACTTCGTACTTTTACCTATCTTGAAATGATACCAATTTCGCCCAAATCCAGTATCGGAGTAAAAAGTTATGGACATTTTACTCAGAGCTATCATAATCGCCCAAGTGCGACAACCAGGTTGATGGACCGTCGATCTAGCGACGAACCATCGCCTAGACCGTCGCAGCCAAGGCAGTGAGTCAATCTTCTGGATAAGGTGTGACGGACAGGTTGACAGACTATTGAACTTGCAATGGACTGTCGCCCAAGCCGTCACTATAAGGCAGTGAGTCTTATTATGGCCCACGTATGACAGACCATCGAGCTAGCAATGGACCATCGCACAAGACATAACAGGTCTCGTTCAACAAATTTTAAGTTATTTTAAAGGATATTTGAGTCTTTTTTCACCCGTTTTAACCCCTAATTATATCAGACCAAGGCTCATAAGTTTGTTATTTACTCACAACATCAAATTAGGATTTTCTCTCAAAGATTAATCCTCAAGAACAAGAAACCCTAGGTGTTTAATTTCAAGTCAAGGATTTAAGTTTTCCTCCATCAATCTTAAAAAAAATCATCCACCCAGGTTTGTCATGTGTTGATTCATGGGTCTCTTTCACCCATGAATCTCAAGAATCTCTTTTCAAAATCCAGGATTTATGTATTTATGAATGTTCATGATTTAAATTGAATTAAAATTCATGTTTGTGATGTTGTAGGGTTTCGATTCATGTTTGAAATTACATATTCTAATGAATGACCCAAGGATGTGATGATTTGCATAATAATCATGATGAACCCTTAAATTTACACGTTGATGGATGTATCCATGATTTTTATATGTGTTAATGATTGTATAACCAAAGCATGCTTCCCATGTGTTTGATTAAATGCCTATGTGAAGGAAAAGTGCCATTCTAGTATGATAATATGAAATCCCCATTCATGTACAAGTTTATGCATGTTAAGTGTTTGATGAAATGTCGTAGTCAATGAATTATGGATATATGTGTAGCCATTTTGGTACTTTAGCACTTGTAGTTCATGAAATCCCTATCTTATTATATTATGGATTGTCAATGTTGGTCATGTATTCGAGAAAGTCATGATTTGTTAGTTTTATACTATTGAGACCTGGGGGTATTTGTATCTAAGAATTAGCTGTGTGCCTAGAGCCAGTGTCATATTTTCAAGATACTCTCAGTCTAGCCATGTTCATAGAAATTCAGTTAGTCATGTGACTCAGAAAAACTTAGTAAACTCAGTAATCTCAGAAACCTAAAAAATTCAAGAATCTCAGTAGTATTCCTTTAGTCAACAGAACTTAGTTAACTTAGTCCAGTTAGTTCAGTTAATTATGTTCAATGTCTATCTATATGGGAGTAGAAATTATCATCGAGCGAACCCAAGGATGGCAACCCATCTGTTATATGAGGGTGTGATTCTTAGAAGCAATCCTTGCTTTCCAGAACTGCATAGCCAGGGTACGTTGAGACATGATAGCCTGTTATATAAGGAAAGATGAGGAGGCTTAATTTGTTATATGAGAGTTCCCACCATTCTCACTAGATTCACCTATTATATTAGGGTTACTCACAGATTATCCTTACCAGCGGTGTGGTATTGATACCCTTCCAATTGGGGTTACAGATTGGACCCAACTCAGCCTTAATGGCGTATTAGAGGCATATCAGTTAGATGGCTACTTCTCACAGTTTTGGTTACAGAATCAGGACTGTTAGATACAGTTATTTAGTCTCAGTAATAGACTCAGATAGTTCTACAAAATTTAGGACTGTCAGATACAGTCAACTCAAAACAGTACTCTCAACTAGTTCCATCAGAACCTAGATTGTCAGATATAGTCATTTAGTATTAGTTATTTTAGTTATACAGATATCAGTATCTCATGTTATCAGTACTCAGACTCAGAAATTATGTTATCATGAACTTAGTTACGGTTATTATGTATTCATGCATACATTCTTACGTTTATGTTATTCGGTCAGTTAGTATAGTTCATGCATGCGAACTATTTGTATTCAGTCTACCTCATATGTATACCAGTACATTCCAACGTACTGACGTATTTGTGCTATGGTGTTTTATTCCATAGGATCAGAAGTATGAGCTCCAAAGCATCAGTAGCATTCCAGTCTCCGTAGTCAGAGTTAGCAGTGAGTCCTTATCCTTCGAGGATATGAACATTACTTTATTATCTCATTAATTAATTTATTAGTTAGAGTTAGTTGGGGACATGTCCCATCAACTCCTTATTCAGATAGTTCAGTTAGTTAGAGGCTTTTTAGACTACAGTATGTTCAGATAGTTTATTTCAGTTGTTTTGGGTATTTCATACCCCATCCATATGTTATGTTTTATTAGTTATGTTATAGTTTTGAACCTTAAGCCTTATAGCCTTTATTTCCACATTTATACAGTATATTTTGCAATGTTCAGGTACAGATATCAATCATGGGTTAGCTTGTGGTTCTTCGGGGTCATAAGCACTGTGTAGCATTTTGGGTACCAGATTCGAGGTGTTACATGTGCCAATAAGTAAAATTAAGCACATGAGGCCCAGAGGCTAGTATTAAGAGATTCCATTACCTGAATAGAAGTGGGACACAATTAATATGGATTTCGTTGTCAGTCTTCCTCAATCTAGGAATCAATGTGATTCTATTTGGGTCATTATTGATAGAATGACCAAGTCCTCTCACTTTTTTCCTATAAGGACTAATTACTCAGTGAAAGATTATGCTAAGTTGTATCTTGCAGAGATTGTATAGTTACACAGTGCTCCAGTGTCGATCATATTGGTTCGTGGTCCTCCATTTTTATCTCACTTTTGGAAGTCATTCCAAAAAACTTGTGGAACTAGAGTGTGCCTTTTTACCGCTTTCCACTCACAAATGGATAATACCATCCAAACATTGGAGGATATGTTGTGACCTTGTGTGATTTATTATGGTGGTAGTTGGTTTGATCACTTTCCTTTGATTGAGTTTGCTAATAATAATAGTTACCACTCTAGCATTAGCATGGTCCCTTTTGAGGCATTGTATGGTAGGAGATGTCGATCTCTTATTAGGTGGTACAAAGTTGGCGAGGGTAAGTTACTTGGCCCCCGATTTAGTTCACCAAGCCTTAGAGAAGGTGAAGGTAATTCATGATATATTGAAAACCACCCAAAGTCACCAAAAGTCCTATGCGGATGTGAGGCACATGGACTTAGAGTTTAGTGTTGGCAATTGGGTATTCTAAAAAGTGTCTCCCATGAATTTATGTTGGTCCCTACTTAATTTTGAGGAGGGTTGGCAATGTTTTCTATGATTTGGAGTTACCTTCTAGCATGAATTCCATTCACCCGGCTTTCTATGTCTCCATTTTGCAAAATGTATGGGTGATCCTTTGTTGGTTGTTCCCTTTAGGGATGTTGATATCTAGGACTCTTTTTCCTATGAGGAGATATCGGTGAGGATCTTAGATCGGCAAGTTCACCGATTACGAATGAAAAAAGTGGCTTTACTGAAGGTTCTATGGAGGAACCTAAAGTCTGACAAAGATACTTAGGAGGCAGAAGAGGACATCAAGTCCAAGTATCCGCATTTGTTTCCCATCCCAGAAACTTTTGATGAAGGTATGTGTTAATCTTCTTACCTTGATTTATGTCTTGATAGACAGCAGTTAAATTACCTAATGTGTTGAATTGAGTTATACCTTTTTTAGACAGTGGGTTAAAGTCCCCAAGCTTTGAATTGATTTATATATTTGTTATACCATGGGTTCAAGTCCCTAATGCCTTGTAATTATGTATGTCCTTGTTGTAATGGGTTTAAGTCCCTAGTACTTTGAGTTGATTTATGTCTTTGATAGATGATGGTTTCGAGTCCCTAGTCCGTGAATTGTGCAAGTATATTTGATAAGACTATAGGTTAAAGTCCCTAAGTTGTGAAATGAGTAAGGGTTGATAAGTAAGGTTTTTAAGTCTCTAACCTTTGAGATGAATAAATATCCTTGATAAATAATGGGTTTGTGTCCCAAAGCCAATGAAATGAATAGTCGATCGATGATGATCATGATGTTTGTTGTATCCTTGTTGTATGCTTTGTTCCAACTTATTTTAAAGGTTGGTTTGATGTGTGATAGTGTGTTAAATTGTTTTTGTGCTTGCCTTACCCGTCTTCGTGGATGAATGATCCAAGTGGGGGAGAATTGAACCACTTATGCTTTGAACCATGAGAAGAATTTCTTGTTTTGATGTTACTGAGCTAGGTAAGACTAGGGGCATGAGTCGTACCCCTTAGATACGAGTGGTATCTTTCTTGCCCTCTCCCGTCATACCCTAGGAGGTGGGGTGAAGATTACTCATTGTCCTGGGTATGAGTAAGCCTCCAACCAATCGTACCTTAAGGCACAAGTTGTACCAAGACCAATTGTATAGAGTTATGCCTTGACCAAAAGTGGAATGTTTTTGGTACAGGTGATGTGTACGGGTTGGTGCATGACTCATACCCTTTGGATATGACTCAAAGGTGTGTATTTGTACCCTAACTAGTATAGGTGACCTAAGAGAAGCCTAGGGTATGAGTTAGAGTACCACTCATATCCTATGGTACGGTTGACTCAAGTGAGTCATACCCAGCATCATGGACAATTTTCAGCTTTTAGTTGAGGACCTTATAATTATTTACTACACCCAAAACCCTAATTCCCCTCACTATATAAGTGTATAAAGATTCCATAAATACATTTTGAAAAGGATCAAACATCCAAAATACTCTTTCAAACTCATCTTTGAGGAATTGGAGGCTAAGGTTCCAAGGGTGTTCTTCAAGAGGCAAAGTAAAGTCAATATTCTTGGTGAATCAAGTTGTATAAGGCATGTAACTCTGTCCCTTTCTAAATAACTCAAAATCCATGTATTTTACACTTGGATTAGTAAGTGTAAATGGAGATTTTGGAATAAAATGATAAGGATTTTGATTCCTTGTGAAGAATAATATTTACCCTTGTTTAGACTCATATTGATGCTTGATATTAGTTCCGTTTTTGCACATGTAGGTTCTTGTTATTTGTGGTTAAACATGTAGATCTTGAGTAATGATGAGTGGTGATTTTACTACTAATTCATACTCAATATTCATGCATATTAATGTTTTCAACGAATTAATGAGACATAATTTTGATTGAATGGACTAATATCCATATTTTGAAGGCACATAGTTGATGAGATGGAAAGATATGGATTTGATCTAAAAATGATCAAAAGGAAGCAAGAAAGTGCAACTGAAGACTTAGAGTAGGACTTGGCCTCAGTTACTGCGGTCGCGGTCAGATGACGGTGATCGCGACAGTCATGTAAAGTCAATTAACTGCGGTCCTAGAAGCTAATCATGATCGCGGTAGCCGTGGTCACAGCCAAGCCTGTGCGATCGTGGCATAGAGGAAAGATTCAGTCCAAGGGCAGAACTGTTAATGTCCGTGGCTGATCCTAAATTTGACAAAAAAAACTCAAACCCTAATTATTTATCATATTCCATCTTTCCCAATAGTTAGGTTTGGTTCTTGAGTTCATAGCCTCCATACTTAGAGAAGAAAATATTGTATAAATCTTGGGTGAGGAATACATTGGGGTAACCTCTAAGTGGAGGAATCTCCCATTGGAGATTTGTAGTAGTGCAAAGTTTGACGTAACATTCACCTAGTTCTTCAATAAATCACTTCAATGGAGATTATAGGTTTATCTTATCTAATATACCTAATATTTAGCTAGATCTCCCTCTTGGGGTTATGTGTGAACAGGTATTAAAGTGTGTGTGGTTTGTTATTGTTAGCTTCTAATTAGTTGTTCATGTTGATGGGTTTTATCATTGCTTGACTAATTTGGTTGATATTTTTGGGTGAAAGCCTAAATCCCTATATGGGTTTGATGGGTGAAAACTCCAAACTCTATAAATCTCAAAGCTATCTTCGAAAGAAGGGTTTTGGGTGAATTTTAGAAATCCATATCATCCTTGAAAGAGAGATGTAGAGACCAAAGCAATGATAGACAATTATGTCTGTATTTAGCTAAATTTTCACTATCTTAGACATAAAAGTGATTGTGAAGTTTACTATACCATGGATATCAACTTAGAAATAGGGATGCCTAAATTGAGGTTTGGTTACCAATTGTTGAACATATCCATTTGGTATTCAAAAGAATCTATAGGTGAAAGTTTTGTGTCTTGTTGAAAGGCTAGCATCAAAACCCATGACCAAACCTACCCACACTTGATCTACTAAAATGAAGTTAACTCTTACAATCTATATATTACTTTCTTTAGTAATACATAATACCAAGATCCGTGCCTAATTGATAAGACTCTAAGTATTCATAGCCCCAAGTTTATACTAGAAAAATCCAAAAAGAAATATTAGTGTTGATACTCTTATTACCCCATATTTTAATCTTTATGTACTATTGGTATTAATCTAACAAGCACCCATTATTTCGAATTGACTTGATTGCCACTCACATTGTTCCTCATGGATTTGATCCATACTCCAAAGATGGGTAACTATATTGATGACAACCGCCTTGCACTTAAATTGATATGTAAGTTGAGCGTTATAAAAAATGGTGCCATTGCCGGGGAACAATTTGGCATATTAAGTTAGTTTGGAATTTTAACTTACTTGCTTGAATTCAAGCTTGTAAATATTTGTTAGTGATTTTCTTTTATTTCTTGTGTTAAGTATTTTTTAATTTTACTTTACTTTTCTCTATGGCATTTTCCGACAAATATGATTTTTGTAGTTGGAAGTCTTATCTTGGCGATCCATGTCCATATTATGACAGACCCTACTCCAGGAGAGATTTTAACTATGCTCCTCGGAGAGAGATGGCTTCACACTCTCGATCCTATTGGGAGTATGGTTGTTCTTTGTGTGGTGGTCGAGATGGACATTGGAGTGATTTACCGAATTCCCCCTCCCCCTATTATACTGACTGAGTTACTAGTTCTTCTTATGAGTTTGATAAGCCGTATGATGAGGAGAAGGAAGAGCAACATACTGGGTCCATAAGTCTAGAAGCAATGCTTCATACCATTTTACCATGCCTATTATCCAAGAGGAGGTTAATCAAGAAGAGAAACAAAGCTATAATGATGAGCTTGGTAGTGAAGAATCCTTGGTGCTTTCCAAATCAATCGAATCAAATTATGCGAAAGATGTCCAAATAAAAAAAATGGTACTGGATTCAAAATAAGTGTAAAGGCACATCTCTTATGAAAACTCTAGTTCATTTCGGGGTGAAAGTGTATGGAGGAGGAAATTCTAGATTTAGGGGTTAGACGTCATTCAAAACACTTTTCAACATTATGCTTAGAGGAAGTGATGAAGATCCATCTACCTAGGCCAATGGGGGATTGTAAAGAGAAAGAATACAATCCCTACATTTTGGGATTTGACACTCAAAAAGAGAAAATGGAAGCCCCACCATCAATGGCCAAGGACTCCAACTTTCGATGTGCAACTAGTTTCCTATTGATGTCTTCACCTTTGCCCAAGGATCCAAACCAAAAATTCAATGTCAAATTAGGCAAAAGGTTCAATTCATCAAAATAGCGAGATCAAAGCTTTCTCATTATTTTCTCACATCTTCCAAGTTTCATCTTAGAAGATCTGAATCTTCTGTCCCTCTACCGCTTATTGCATAGTGAACAAGAGTTGGGACGGAGATTTAAATCTTTTAAGTGGAAGCATAAAAAGATGTGGAGATGTCGTGCCACGACATTAAACAAATCGCTCAATGTGAAGCACCCCATCACGCCACAAAAAGTGGTCCCTATCCTTTTATTTTATGCATGATAGAGTAGACTTCATTTTTACATTTTTCATGCATAATCCATGAGAAGGTAGTGCTATGAGAAATTTTGATTGAAATTAAAAAGGGGAGCATGTGAAGTTGGTATGTTGGATTGAACAAAGAAGTAGAGAGACCTAGATTTTGGTCTTAGTTATCGTGATCACGATCCATGCCATCGTGATCACGGAAGCTGCTTGCTCATTATTGCCGAAATAGGACCGCGATCGCGTTCAAGTCACTTTAAGTGGCCATCAAAATGTCATTCTCTAATACACACCTCTTTCAAAATTCTCTCAATTTTTTTGCATTGTTTAGAGTATCCAAGTGTCTGAATCCCTTGCATCCTCTAACTTGGTAAGTTGTCTCAACTCCCTTAATTTTAATATAATTACATTCTTAGAGCTTGTAGTTTAGGAAAGGCCTGAAATAATATTTTCATTGCAAAATGCATGTTTGTGTATGAATATTGTGGTTATTAGCTGTTGTAGTTGATGTACACGCCAATGGGGAAGTCTTGAATACCCAGATTTAGGTCTTAACTTGTTGAAACTATCGTGTACATCATGTGTTCGATTCAATGCCCCTATGAATTTTATGTAAAAATCTCTAAGTTGGGGGGTATTATCAAAATATCTAGGCTCAAATTCCTTAGTCATGATGATTATATGACTAGTAGAAGATAAATCTGGCGATAAAATCATGTGTTTTGACTAATGTAAAGAACTTCCAAATATGGTCTTAGGTACTGCGATCGCGGTCCCGATGACCACAATCGCCATACCTAAGGGCAGTGTCTGTAGGAGCTAAAATTTTTGCACATTCATTTTTGCCCCAAAACCTTCTATAACACTGCCACATGAGTTTATCTATTTGATCTATCATGTATTTGGTATGATAATGCTAATGATGGTCTGAGTTGCATTGTTTACAGGTTCTAAGCCTCCAAGATGGAAGATTTTGATAACTACAGATTCATGGCTGCATAATGCCAGAATCTCTACTATATGGACTTATCAAGGGCGAAGTTACTCCCTGAAAGGGGTATCCGCTTAGATAAAGTAGAGGAAAAGTTCCCAAGCTTTCATGTTTGACTCACTCAGACCAAGTGGATTTTTTTTCCCTGAAACCCTGTTTTGCTAATGTGCATTGGGTACTTGAATTCTATGCTAACCTAAGCATAGTTTCTTTCACAAACCCAATCATGATGATTCAGGGAAAGCAAGTGAACTTTGGAACAGAGCGAATTAACGAGGATTATGGGCTCCCAAATGCTTACATGGAGTAGTTCCATGCAAAATCATGTGAGCCAGAGACCTGGATGGTGAAAATTCTATGTCCTGGAAAAGAGGATCCCTGGGACACTACCAAAAGAGAAATTTTGATGAATGATTTAATAGCTGATGTCAGGGTTTAGCTGAACATTATTTACAGTAAGGTATCGCCATGAACTCACATGACCATTGTCATAGACATGCGAGGTCGGATGATGGCTTGTATCCTATGTAGCATCACCCTGAATATGGGCGAGATTGTACACTCAGAGTGGAGGTACTTTAAAAATCATGGAGGTACACATCTTCTCCTCCCTTTTCTTATCACAGACTATGCAGGAGGGCATAGGTAGAGTAATATGCTATAGATACCTAGGTACTCCCTAGCCCCCACATCTTTCCACTCAAGTTTAGGGGTGGGGGTAACCCAGGTTAGAGAAAAAAGAGGAAGGTGGACTCAAGAAAGTCAACCCAGGAGGACACAGATTCTTGTAGACGCTCATTAGCCACTGCCTTTAATGATATCTCTGGTCAGATATAGGTGGTGAGGGATCATATGTCCAGACTACCTTAGGGATCAGGAGAATCTTTAACTTCTCTCCACTCAAATGTAGCTTAGTCAGATTATGAGAAATATCGAGGGGAGTAGAAGAACCAAGGAGCCACAGTCGCTATATTAGAGAGAGCTTATTCATCCTTAGCTACATCATATAGGGACCTCAAGGAGTCATATGAGAAGATTATAAAAAGAGATAAGAAAAGAGATACATTCTTTAAGAATCTATGGAAGGGGGTAAAGGGCATCTTCAAGGTGCTAAAACCCAATCATCAACTACCTTCACCAAGGTTGGACAGTGAGAAAGAGGCCTCTGCTGATTGGTCTACTGATGATGTTGGTGGTTATAGTCAAAGTTAGTGGGAGAGAGAAGATTTTGATTCAGATTCAGGGAGACCCCTCTTACTCTTGCTTTATTGCACATGTAATGTGGATACTACATTTCTTTTTATTGGGGTACCCTCAGATTTGTATTGTTTTGATGTTGTGTTGATGGATATTCCTTTTTATGTTATTTTGACATTCTGGATACTATTTTGTTTTGTTTTGTCTTTTAGATGCCATATTTGGGTACTCTGATGGTGCCCACATTTTTATGGATTATTGTAGATTTTAGTTTAGTTTTACTTTTTACTTTAGTTTTATTTTGATTGTGGTGATGCATGACTAACATTTCCTTATGATAGATTGAGTGATGATATTCCTAAGGGTAAAGCATCATGTTTGGGTTTTGAGACATAGATGCAGGGGATGTCTGAGTATTTGTAGCATAAATGTCATAAATACAAGGGAAGTTTGAGTACCTGTGGCATTGTAAATTGTAAATTTAGGATCACATTTTTCACCATTGGCAAATTCTGAGTAGCTATATGGTTGGTTTTCTCGTTTTAAGCCAAAATGTGAGACTAAGGCTATGGTTGTTACCATGTTTAGCAAAGTGTACGTGGTGCTAATGCAAAACAAACAACCCTTTCCATCCAAAATTTTTCAAAAATGAAGGCCATAGACGTGAGTAACCTTGTAACAAAGCTTTTTCTCTTGTTGTGACTCCATAAGTAGTTAACTTGTTAATAGAAACAGATACTCTAATGTTGTCTCTAGCGGAAGGGATATTTGAGCCCCTTGGTGAATTGTGCATGCTATGTGTGGTGAGCTTTTTGCATTCATCTCTGGTATACTTGTGTTATCTAGAACTTACCCTGGTAGTCTTTCAAAGATAATTTTGATTGTATTTGGTTGGAGAAATGATCTTAGTCCATCTTTGTGATTTTGGAAGCCACTTTATCCTAAAAACGCCAACCCAAGCATGAATGAAATCCCTAGTTACCCACTTTGAGCCTTTGGACCATTATTTCGTAAACATATTACAAGCCGTGAACCATTCTTTTTATCCATCTTTTGAACCATACCCTCCTTGAACTTAAAATTGCAACTTGAGGCTAAAAGCCTATGTTAGGGGTGGCAAAGATTGATAGAAATAAGTTTGGGGCCACAGAGTTGTAAGTGAAATGCCTTTTGTGCCTTAGCATTGAAATCAAATGAATAGAAAAAGAAAGGGTCAAGCAAAGGAAAGAATTGCATAAAAATTGCAAGAAAAATAAATAGAAGAAAATGGGTGAACAATAGAGGCAAAAAGTAGGCATGTGAAAAGAGAAAAGATCAAAGAGTAGTGGCCCATAGTAAAAAAGACAGCTTAAATAATGTGATGTAGATGTTCAAGGAAGGGTGTAGCCATGTTGTTCCTAAATGATATCCTACCCTAACCGGAACCTACATTACAGGCTCAAGAAGTCCTTTGAGATCTTCAACCATTCACTTTCTTTGTAGTGGTGATTAAAATAGTGGAAAGCCTTTGGTATGACACATGTTGACAAAGAGAGTCCTTTTTTGAGGGACAGAGTTTTTGCATTTAAATTCCTTATTGCACATTTGGTAGCTTGGTGTGTAAAATTTTCTTTCTTGAGAGGAGGCATGCGAATGAGTTGAGTTGGGTGATTTTTCACCTTCCGAGCAATAAGGCAAATGGAGTGTAACCTAGTTTTGGTCTAAAGTGAGTCACTTGTAGAGTATTAGTTGTTGTTGCTTGGTTGTTGTTAGAAGTATTATGCATCCTTAGATATTGCATGTTATGTTGAGGGGTGTAATGAAAAAAAGCTTAGCCCATGTGTAATGAGCTACTTGTGGTAGTGACTGAGCTAAAGTCACGGTGAGCTCAGAGGAATGAAGTTTGGGTATAGATAATGGTTCTGTCATGGTAAGAGGCAGTATTACTTGAGGACAAGCAAAATATTAACTTGCGGGTGTTGATAAGTTGTGATTTTACCACTCATTCATACTCAATATTCATGCACATTACTATGTTTTTAATGAATAAATGAGACATAATTTTGATTAAATGTACTAATATCCATATTTTGTAGGCACATAGTTGATGAGATGGAACGATATGGATTGGAGCTGAAAATGATCAAAAGGAAGGCAGGAAGTGCAGTTGAAGATTTAGAGTAGGAGTTGGCCTCAGTTACTGTGGTTGCGGTCAGATAACCGCAATCGTGGCAATCAAGAAAAGTCAATTAACCAAGGTCTCAGAAGATAATCGTGATCATGATATTCACAGTCACGGCCAAGCCTGTACGATTGCGATATGGCAGAAAGATGCAGCCCAAGGGAACAATTGTACATGCACGTGGCTGATCCCAAATTTGACAAAAGAGACTCAAACCCTAATTATTCATCTAATTCCATCTTCCCTAATATTTAGATTTGGTTCTTGAGTTCATAGCCTTCATACATGGAGAAGAAAATATTGTATAAATCTTGGGTGAAGAATACATTGGGGTAACCTCTAAGTGGAGGAATAGCTCACTCCCATTGGAGATTTGTAGTAGTGCAAAGTTTGAAGTAACATTCACCTAGTTCTTTAATAAATCATTTCAATGGAGATTATGGTATATATTTGCTTATTTATCTTATGTGTAGCTAGATCACCCTTTTGGGGTTATGTGTGAATAGGGATTAAAGTGTGTATGGTTTGTAATTGTTATCTTCTAATTAGTAGTTCATGTTGATGGGTTTTATCATTGCTTGACCATTTTAGTTGGGATTTATGGGTGAAAGCCCCAAATACCTATATGGGTTTGATGGGTGAAAACTCCAAACTCTATAAAGCTCAAAGCTATCTTCGAAAGAAGGGTTCTGGGTGAATTTAAGTAATCCACATCATCTTTGAAAGAGGGATGTGGAGAACAAAGCAAGGTAGACAATTATGTGTGTAGTTAGCTAAATTTTCACTATCTTACACATAAGAGTGATTGTGAAGTTGACTATTGACAATGCTCAACTCGCTCCTATAATTGAGGGGTGAGGCCTTCGTTGTCAAGTAACCCAATGTAAATCCCTGTCGAATCTCGAGGAGTGAATATTATAGACTTCAAACCTATGTTTATTCTAATTACTATAAGTCACCCGGAATGATAAATAAAAGACATGTATAATTAAATGGGGGGATTTATTTGGGAACCTTTTTACTACTACCTTTCACAAGTAATCAGTAAACGATATCTTTAATTTGAATTCAAGGTTTGGAGAAATCTTGATCATGTATCCTTAGAGGTGAAACGTGTGGGATATTGTTGGTTTAGTATAAAATTTAGTTGTTAATTAATGGATAGGCTAAGTCAAAGGCCGTTGAGGTCAATCTTTCAATAAAACCTCAACGATTTCACTCATTGGCTCTTTCTAGCACCTAACAATTGTGGAGTTTGTATAACCACATAAAACTTGAACCAAGCATCCTTATTTATAGGATGTGCTCTTGACATAAATTACAATCCCTAAACACTTATTTCTAAGATTTCAAAGGATAGAAACCCATAGGCTTAGTTGTTCACCATTACCTTGTCCCCTGATAACCCTTTTTTGAGGATGTTATGGGTTACCTAATATTAACCTAAGTCCCTCTTTCGAGGATGACAAAGGGTTTCTAGAGCTTGGAGCTTCACCCATCAAACGCATTTGGAAATTAGAGTTTTCACCAATCAAATCCCAACTCATAAGCTCTAACGATAGTGAAACCTATACTTAACAACTAAAATCTATGCAAACACAATAATACCCATACACAATCACACACTAATTCAAGATAATCCTAAGACTAAAATTATTTAGGTAATCATGAAGAAAGTAAAGAGAAATATACCACATGGGTCATTTAAAGCATCCATTCTTCAACAAGAAACTAAGAAATTGATCCTCCAAAATTAATTACACATTTTCCTAAGATTAGGGTTTCAAGTCTTAAATTCCAAGATATCTTATGAACCAAGCTCCCCTAACGAGGTTTTTGGTTAAATATGGCTTGGGATGCATGTAATTAAGTGCTTTTACAAATCTGCCCCTGGGCCTAATCCCACTTAACTGCGATCACGAATATTTGTCCATGACCGTGACCTTGTGACTGCAGTTTTGTGCTGCGATCGCATTGCTATGACCATCTTAACTGACCGCGACCACGGCTAGAAAACTGCGGTCATGGTAACCAGGGCTAATGCAATCCAAGTCTTTAGCTGCACTCTTCTATGATTCCTCTTTATCATTTTCAACTCTAATTTATATCTTTTGACCTCCTTAGCTTTTTAACCTGTATCAAGTGGATATTAGTTTCTCTAACCATAAGTTTGTCTTATTTAAGCATTCAAATCAAGGCATTGTGCACCACTAATGAGTATGAATAAGTGGGAAAAACACTACTCATCAACTATACCATGGGTATCATCTTAGAAATAGGGATGCCTAATTTGAGGTTTGGTTACCAATTGTTGAACACACCCACTTGGTATTCGAAAGAATCAATGGGTGAAAGTGTGGTGTTTTGTTGAAAGACTAGCATTAAAACCTATGACTGAACCTACCTATACTTGATCTACTAAAATTAAATTGACTATTAGCATCTACATATTACTTACCTTAGAATACATAATCCCAAGATCTGTGCCTAAGTGATAAGACTCTAAGTATTCGTAGCCCCAAGTTTATACTAGAAAAATCTAAAAAGAAAAATTAGTGTTGATACTCTTCTCACCCCTATTTTTATCTTTATGTACTATTGGTATGAATTTAACAAGTATGCATTATTTCGAATTGACTTGATCGCCAATCACATTATTCGTTGTGGATTCAACCCCGACTCCAAAGTTGGGTAAATATATTGACAATGACCGTCTTTCACTTAAAGTAACATGTAATTTAAGCATTATTAAGTAACCCTAATGATAATGCTTTCTACTTTGAAATTGGCCTTGATAAAGGCATGCACACAAGGTGTTTGTGAAAATATCTAAGTGAATTGTCTAGTCACATGTTGATGATGTTTTGAACTAGGGAAATGGCCCAATAAGTATAAATAGTTGATAAATGATATTGTAAAGGTATTATGAGCCATGTATTGTAAAGTTGATGATCTAATTGGTTGATGGCTAATGAGGGGTTAAAGTCCCTAGATATGATAATAAACTTAAATTGTTTGTTGAACTAACGTGTGGTGAGAAAGTGTATAAGATTTCTAGTGTAATGTGAATATTTTTTAAGGGTCTTAAAGACCATAAATTAAATTGTGTGATGAATTGAATTAAGGCATTGGCCTATTGAAATGGTTGAGAAACAAAGGCTCCCATGAGGACCATGTGGAGATGTATAGTGTTGAATTGTATAAATAGGTTAAAGTCCTTAAGTGTGAATTGAATAGATAATGATGTATGGAAAAAGCGTTGGAGTCCAAATGTTGACTAGTGATAGTTGTAATGGATTGAGGTTAAAGTCCCCTGCCTAATGAAAAGGCTTGAGGTTAAAGTCCTTTGCCTAACGAAATCGCTTGTGGTTAAAGTCCCTTGCACAATAAGATATCTTGAGATTAAAGTGCCTCGCCAAATGAAATGGCTTGGGTTAGAGTCCCTTATCTAATATGACATGAGGTTAGATTCCCTTGCCGAATATGTGGGTTTGTGGTTAGAGTCCCTTGCCTAAATAAATATGCATATGTGGTTAGAGTCTCTTGCCTAAATGAATGTGTGTATGTGGTTAAAGTCCCTTGATTAATTGATGTGTATGTGGTTATCATCCCTTACTTAATGAGTGTGTATATTGTTAAAGTCCTTCTTCTAAGTAATATGTGAATGTGGTTGAAGTCCCATGTCTAATAAGAATTGTTTGAATCTAAGTGTGGAAGGTTGGAGTCCTCCACTTTATGTCTCATGATTGAGTGTTTTGAGAATATTGTTAAGAATTGTTTACTTGTTTGGCATATGATATTCCTATATGTACGGATAAAGCCATGAATATGGTTGAATATGATATATTAACTTGTTGATTCATAATGCTATTTTATCCTTATCCTTGAGTTACATGCTAGTGCTCCTACTCCTAACCGTCTCCGGATGCTATGTCCCCATGCGACATAGGGGCCAGAGCATAATCTTATCTTCCTACATCGTGATTAGGTGATCGAAGCGGTTCGTCCTTTGACTTTGGAGTGGTGAGCTTCCTTAGTTTGGAAGAAATTTATTCTTAGTCTCCTATCTTTAGAATTAGTCTTACTTTGACTTGGTTTGGCTATTGTTGGGGGCTTGTCCTGACATATATATTTCTAAACATCGATTTATATTGAGGTATTATGGATGATTGTGGACTTGGGTGTAATGGATAGTTTGATGAATCTAATAAAGTGTTGACATGTTTAAGTTATGACTTATAGTATGTTTTCGCTATCTAATCTTATGGTTGGGATTCTTCGACCCTTGTGATTTATATTGATGATTAGGTTAGGTTATTAGGGAGACCTCCAGTTCATGTGGATTTGAGGTGACCATATGATATGGCCCAGTTAAAGGTCATGTCAATAAGAGAAAAAGTTAGTAGGGATAGGTGTGGTAGTAAGAGAAAAAAAAATAAAAATTGTGAAAAAGAAAGAATAAAAGACCACACCCAACTCGGATGTGCAATAAAGAATAAAAAAGGAGAACTAAGGGTGGAACAAAAAGAAAATTGGCTAGTAAGTGAAACTCCAAGGTCAGTATAGTTCCAAGGAGGCTTAGTCACTTGATATGTCCATATGTACAATACCAACCCCCAAGCCTACATTACAAGCCAAGAAAAGTTCTATAGTGATCCTAACTTGACTGTCTAAATTCTAAGGTAAAGAAAATAAGGGCAAGCTTATGGTTATTTGATGCACATTGAATCGAATTTCTCTTCTGACTGTATCTCTTGAATATCCCTACTTGACATACATTAGTTCATATGAGTGAGTGGGACATCTTTGTTGTGAGGGAACATGAGTCAAATTGCTAGCTGCTTATGTGTTTGGATAGTGTAACTTGTACATATGCATGGTTGTCTGTTGCTAATTTAATGCAACATCATGATCCCATTGTCTCACATTATTATGCTTCATATTTATGCACAATTGGTTTTGAAAAATTGATATAAAAGGGGGTGATGTCTGACCTAATGCTAACACATTTGAGGCTTTTAACTAAGAATAATTATGAAGTCTTAAGCAAATTTTATCGTTTTTTATTGTTTTATATTTAATTTTGCAGAAGAAACTAATATGTTCGTGAACCAACAAGAATGGATGCAAATGAGCTGAAATCTGAAGTAAATAGAGGCAAAGTATGGCTGACGACATTTGTGATAAGTTGTCATCCCTGTGATAAGCTATCAGCTTCATCATCAGCCATAGATAGAGAATTGGCCTAAGTTAAAAGCTGTGATGACATTTTGTGATAGGTCTTCAAGGAGCTGATAAGCCGTCAAGAATGTAGTCAGCCTAAGGCAGCACATGAGAATTGAAGCAGAGACTTGACGACATTTGTGATAAGTCATCAAGGAGCTAATAGGGCATCATCATTTGTCGTCAGTGTTAGGAAGCAAGTGTCCAAATCAAAGAGGAAGCTGATGACATTTTTGATAATTCGTCAGTCTCCTGATAGGCTTTCACAACTGGCGTCACCTAATTCGAAGAATTTCTGAATTTTATTATTTTGTTTCCATAATTAGGGTGAACTATTTAAAGCCTTGTTTAGGGTTTTCTTAAGAGTTTCGGACCTTGAGTTTTGAGGAATATACTTTGATTTTTTTTCTCTCTAACTTCTTGGCTTGAGAAAGCAATTACTTTGAAGATATTATATTCATTATTTGGGATTTCCTTTGTGATTTAATCTAAGAATCTCTAGCTTCTATTCTTCTTGTGGTAAGTTTATCTTTCAAAGCATGAATTCATCTAGGCGTTTCAATTATTACGTCATGAGTGGCTAAATTCCTTTAACCTAAACTATGGGATCTAGGGTAGGTCTTGATAAGGTGCTGACTGTTCAAGATTCGAAAGGTGGTAGGACTCCTTGATAATTCTGATGTTTTAATTATTGTTTGTTGGTTGAAAACGATAGATGACACCTACTTTGATTTTCTTGAGAAAGAAATCAAATATAGTAGGAAGTGAATTATCAATAGGGACTTGGAAACACTAAACTTCCATTTAATAATCAACGCTGTAACAAGGTTGGTTAACCTGAGGTAAAATCTGGAAAGTGAATATAAATTCCCTAAGTCCGAGAGGATTAGGTAATTAAATGATTAAGTAGGTCGAGAGATATTTAAGCATAACTTCGATAAAGATATCTTGTTGTCCTACCTACCATTAGAATCTTGAACCACTAGTAGCATCTGTCAAGTACCAAAATCTCTAGTGAACATATTTCTGGTTTTCCATAAACTCTTGGTTACAAACACTGAAACTAAAGTGACCAACAATTATTTGTTTGATCATCAAAAACCCCCATTTTATCTTTTCATATTAGTTGTTTGATTTTAACTTGTAGTTATAGTTTCAGTTTAGTTTAATTACCACTCACATTATTTCCTGTGAATTCGACCCCGACTTCAAAGTTGGGTAAATATATTAACAAAGAATGCCTTGCACTAAATTGATGCGTAAGGTGAGCTTTATCAAAAATGGTGCCGTTACCGGGGAACAATTTGGCGTGTTGAGTTGGTTTGGAATTTTAGCCTTCTTAATTGAATTCAAACTTGTAAATATTTATTTTTTGTTTACTTTTATTCCTTGTGTTAGGTGGATTTTTATTTTAGTTTACTTATTACTATGGCATCGTGGAATGAACATAATCTTGGTGGTTGGAAATCTTATCTTGATGATCCATGTCCATATTGTGATCGACCTCACTTTTGGAAAGATTGTAGATATGCTCCCCAAAGAAAGATGTGTGCACCATCTCCATGTGGTGGTCAAGATGGACATTTGAGTGATTTCCAAATGCCCTTCCCCCCATTGTGCTATGCAAAATTCTAGTTTTTTCTTATGATTTCGATAGGTCTTTTGGTAAAAAAAAAGGAAGAACGAAGCACTGGAAAGAGTGGCATTGAAGCTATGCTTCAACTAATGTTGGATCATATGGACAAAACGAATGATATCATATGTGATATACATCAAGACATTAGGGAATTTAACAAGGAAAAAGAAAGGATAGGGGAGATGGATATCGAGGTCAATCATCCAAAGCACTCTTCTATATTATGTTTAGATGATATCTTGTCTGCGGAATCATTTAGACTAATCAAAGTGTGTGAAGATGAGGAGCAAGAATCCTACACTAATGTTGAGCTTGATGTTTATTATCCCTTGGTGATTTCCGAACCAACCAAACTATTCATGAACGGAGGTGCCAAAGATGAGGAAATGGTACTAGATTTGAAAAAAGAAATCAAGCACAATTCTAGTGAAGATTCTAGTCCATTTCGGGGTAAATATACTATTATGGTTTCTACTCCAAAATTGAGGGTTAGTCCTCATTCAAACCACTTTTCAACATTATGCTTGGTGGATGTGATCAAAGTCGAATCACCCAAGCAAATGATAAATTTTGAAAATAAGGAAGAAAATTCTTACATTTTGGAGTTTAACATTCCAAAAGGGTATACTACAACCCCAATCTTGAAGGCCAAGAAGCTTAAAGATCGATGTCCATTTAGTGTCTCTTTAAGATCCTTACTATTGCCCAATGAGCCCACACGAAAGTTTGATACAAAATTGGGCACGCGGTTCAAGTCTTTGAAGTGGCGTGATAGAACAATCCTTATCATGCCCTTATATTTTCCCAACGTACCTAAAAGATGTAAAGATCGAAAGATTGGCCGACAATTTAAATCGTCAAAGTGGAGGGATAAAGAATGACTAAATGTTGTCATGCCGCGATACTAAATTAGGTACTTCTTGGGAGGCAACCCAAGGTATTTTGTTGTTTGTATTCGTATTATGTGATTGACATCAGATCTTTGCACCCATGGTGCCACAGGTATGTTTCTAACTCTCTCATTTTGGTTTAACGCATTGGTGACATTGCATGATTTTAAGTTGAGGGTGGAGCTACTTGTGGGTATTGATGTCCTCTTAGGGTTTTTTTTGCCATTCCTCTTTTCCCCAGAGTCTTGTTGCTAGTAAATCCGGCATGTTTAGGCGTATTATAATTTGTTGTATAATGTTGTAGTTGACTAAGATAAATACAAGTACCATAGGCAGTTAACATATTTTTGTTGATTTTTGAACACCTCTTCAAGTGGTCTACTTCTAACTGTGTGATTTGCATTTAAGTGTGACCATTGTATATCTTTGTATGGCATTAGTTATAGTGACACAATGATCACTGCTAAACAACTGCATGAAATCAATAAGTAGAAGATTGAGATATACCTGTGTGCCAAGTATGTGTGAGCAACTACTTAGTTCCCTCTGTATGCTGAAGCCAGAACTTTCCCGGTTAGTCTTACCTAGTTTGAAGGATAGGGGTTAGGAAAGGATCATAGGTTATTTTGATATTAGCTCACTTTATTCTAAATGACCTTCCCTATGTGTATTATATCCCTTGATCCCTGTTTTGAGCCTAATTAGCCTATTTCTTTGTATGACACTTGTCACCTTCTTATTTAGATCATAATGAAGGTGTTTTGGCCCTGGTCCTCCGTGGACACTGTGCACCTTGACTTAGGCAAATGGCCTAAGTTGAGGGTGTCTATTATAGGGGTGTGTGATATATAATGAGTATAAAGAAAGGTAGCATAAAAGAAAAGAATAAAAATTTGGGTGCAGAAGAAAAGAGCAAGAAAAAATTTTTGTGAAAAAGAATAAGTAATTGAGAAAAGACTGCAACCATCCTAAATAATTGTGATCAAGAAAAGAGAAGAGCGGAAAAGGCTAATGAGTGAAATCCCAAAAAGGTAGTGTAGTGTCAAGGAGGCTTAGTCATTTTAAAAACCATCGAGAATTATACCATCCCCTAGCCTAAATTACAAGCCTAAGAGAAGTCCTATAGTGATCCTAGCTGACCTATCTGAAGATCTGGGTAATGAAAATAAGGGAAAGCCTATGGTACTTGACATACACTGATTGTAACTTCGTTCTGAGAGTGAGTGTTTTGGTTGTCCCCATGGTTACATATATAATTCCTGATATGAGATGAGGGGGTTTCTTTGCTGTGAGGGCACACTGGTTACATTACATTGCTAGTTACTAACTTGTTCGGGTAGTGTAATACTGGTCTATGCATGGTTGTTATAGATAAATTGATGCCATATCTTGATTTCTGTGTGTTGCATTGGTGTTCTTCATTGTACTTGAATTGAATGAATTTGGAGATGGTGAAAGTGTTTTGAGATAATATGGATGATTGACTGCCAAATGTGCTTTGTATTATCTTAGTTGTGCTGAGTTGCTTGAGGACAAGCAATTGTTTTAAGTTGAGGGTGTTGATGTGTGAGCTAATGCTAACACATTTGCGGCTTTTAACTAAGAATAATTGCAAAGTCTTAAGCAACTTTTGTTGTTTTTTATTGTTTTATGTTTGATTTTGCAGAAGAAGATAATATGTTAGAGAACCGACAAGAATGGAAGCAAATGAGCTGAAATATAAAGTAAATAGAGACAAAGTGTGGCTGATGACATTTGTGACAAGTCGTCAGCCCTGTGATAAGCTATCAACTTCATCGTCAGCCATAGACAGAGAATTGGCCTAAGTTGAAAGCTGTGACGACATTTTGTGATAGGTCGTCAAGGAGCTGACAAGTCATCAAGAATGCCATCAGCCTAAGGTAGCACATGAGAGCTGAAGCAGAGACTCGATGACATTTGTGATAAGTTGTCAAGGAGATGATAGGGCATCACCATTGGTCGTCAGCGTTAGGAAAAAAGTGTCCAAAGCAAAGAGGAAGCTGACGACATTTGTGATAATTCGTCAGCCTCCTGATAGGCTATCACAAATGGCGTCATCTAATCCGAAGAATTTCTGAATTTTATTATTTTGTTTTGATAATTAGGGTGAACTATTTAAAGTCTTTTTTAGGGTTTTCATAAGAGTTACAGACCTTGAGTTTTGAGGAATATACTTTGGTTTTTTTTCTCTCTAACTTCTTGGCTTGAGAAAGCAATTACTTTGAAGAGATTATATTCATTATTTTGGGATTTCCTTTGTGATTTAATCTGAGAATCTCTAGTTTCTATTCATCTTGTGCTAAGTTTATCTTCAAAAGCATGAATTCATCTAGGTGTTTTGATTATTACGTCATAAGTGGCTAAATTCCTTTAACCTGAATTATGGGATCTAGGGGTAGGTCTTGATAAGGTGCTGAGTGTTCAAGATTCGAAAGGTGGTAAGACTCCTTAATAATTCTGGTGTTTTAATTATTGTCTGTTGGTTACAAATGATAGATAACACCTACTTTGATTTTCTTGAGAAAGAAATCAAATATAGTGGGAAGGGAATTATCAATAGGGAATTGGAAACACTAAACTTCCGTTTAATAATCAACGCTGTAACAAGGTTGGTTAACCTGAGGTAAAATCTGGGAAGTGAATATAAATTCCCTAAGTCCGAGAGGATTAGGTAATTAAATGCTTAAGTAGGTCGAGAAACATTTAAGCATAACTTCGATAAAGATAACTTGTTGTCCTACCTACCATGAGAATCTTGAACCACTAGTAGCATCTGTCAAGTACCAAAATTCTAGTGAACATAATTTTGGTTTTCCATAAACTCTTGGTTACAAACACTGAAACTAAAGTGACCAACAATTATTTGTTTGATCATCAAAAACCCCCCATTTTATACTTTTGTATCATTTGTTTGAATTTAACTTGTAGCTATAGTTTCAAATTAGTTTAATCGCCACTCACATTGTTCCCTGTAGATTTGACCCCGACTCCAAATTTGGGTAAATATATATTGACGATGCCCACCTTGCACTAAATTGACGTGTAATTTGAGCGTTATCAGGGGGTATTGTTGTTTGAGCTTAAAGTGTTGACTAACTTCCTTGAATATCTTAGATTCTCCTAATTAAGCGTTGTATGTTGTTTTATTTTGTTTTATTGTGGTTTTTTTCCTGAGGACATGCAAATGATCTAAGTTGAGGGTGTTGATGTGCTATAGAAATATAGCACTTTCGATGCTTAAAAATAGGAAAATATGCATGTTTGTGAGGTTGTTTTGTTAGATATGATGCATTTTTGGTATGTTTTGTGAGAAACTAGGTTTTAGATGCTAAGTTTGTGAAAAATAAGGAAAAAATATATTTTGGCTACTTATGTGATCAATTATGGATGTTTGTGACACTTTCCAAATGGTTCGTGATCAAAGCATATGCGGAATAAAGAAGAACTGAAAAAAGACTTTCGGCACCTACGTAGGTCAACATGCAAACCGCATATAGCACATGTGGACCACATGTAGGCAAAGCATGTGCCAAATGTCCAAAATCCCAAGAGAAGACCTATAGGAATTTTTTATCTGAGCACATGTGGTGGCCACATATGCCCAACCTTAGGCTGCATATACCAAATGCGCCTAAGACCAGGCCGCATGTGGAGACCACGTGTAGCCGCTGACTCCTTTTTGGTCCTTTTTTATTTGGGCTTTGGTTTTGGGATTCCCTCATGTACTCTAAATACCCCTTATGTGTTTTTTAGTTGAAGTTATGCACTGTTGATACTCACAAACATATTTTGATTTTGAGAATTGATTTTGATCTTGGAATTTACTTGTATTGATTTTGGTTGATTAATTCAGTTACAGTTTTTTGTTTTTGCATGTGATTATTGTGATTTCATCTTATGCTTTCAATAATGAATGTTGTTGACTATTTCACAAACATGATTGGCTAAAAGCCCTTAACTAGGGTTGTGAAAACCCTGGCGAATTGACGAAGTAAGAAAAGTGCTATTGTTGTTCTTAACCGATACCCATATATGCATTGTATTTTGTTCACTTTAATAGTTATCTTAGTGGTTGCAAACGTTAGGATCCTGCCTATAATAATGCTACATACTCCAAAAGAGGAATAGTGACTAGGAACTGATAATGACAATAATAATTTAATAATTAGCTATTGATCCACACTATTAGGTATTATCTAAGTAAGATTCTTAGCTTTCATTTTACAACTAAAGACTCAAAAGGTAATAGTTAACTGGAATCAAGATAAGGGTTAGTAAGGAGACATCCTAAGACTCAAAAGATAAAGGGTGAAATCTTTCTGCCGGTCAAAAAGACTGTATATGGTACATAACTTACCAGATTCTTCATGCAAGGTATCAGGATGGGTTAAATAAAGCGCAATAAGTCTATAGAGTGGAAACGCTAGGGGGAACACAATCCTAGTCTTCACCAATGATTGATTACATCTGAAGTTGATATTCACCACTTATTTGATATTGATACTCAACCCCCCCCCCCCCCCCCATTTACTTTTCTAGTTCTTCCTATTGATTACAATAACTGAGAGCCACGATTCCACATATTCCATTAGGATTCAACCCCAACATTTGTTAGGTTTCTATATCTGACAGTAATTGCATAACCTTCAGAGTGAAAGTGTATCATGGGTATTATAATAAGTGTTACTTATGCCCATAGGTGACCTTCGTAAGTCTCAGAGAAAAAACTTCAACTTTTAGAATCTCATATTATCACTTATGACCTGACTTACAATGGTCATAAGTACAACTTATGGCATGTAGGTAGGTTCTTAAGTGGCCTTCCAACTGCACCTCATCATCTTTTCCACTTATTTTTCTCCAACACCGGTTTTCCTAAAACACCAATATAAAACACATCATATCTAACAAAAGGGACCTAAGTACTTGCATAATATCTAGTTTTAAGCATCAAAAGTCCAATAAAACCATGGCACATCAAAGAGGTATCCAAGTCTGCATTTGGTTAAGTTAAGAGTGAGTCTGTAGTAGGCTTAGATGCACCACAGTCTGATAAGGGTGCTTATACATCTCATGCTTCATAAGAAATCTCATTATCTTCAGCTCAAGGTACTTAGACTACAACTTCAATATCGGTTGCTCAAGGGTCAGACTCTACATATGTATCCACTGTGCCTATATCTTTGAGTCATTCAAGATGGTGTGTAGAGGGCATACAACAACTTTATGATAGAGACTGCTTTATAAATAAGTAGGGTCGACCAAGATGCGATATTGTAGGGAATGTCTGGATTGAGTTAGCCGGTTTAGTAGGAGATCTAGCCCTGTAGGCTTCATTTGAGAGATACAGACTTGGGTGGATTACCCACCCTTACAATTTGAATAGCTTGACGATAGTCTAGGATTTCTATGCTTCATATGCATCATCAGTATACTTGTTTTCTCCAGTTGAGGGTAGAGAAGTTGACCAGCCCCAAATGACCTACACATTAATTAGAGGGGTTAGCATTGATATTCTTGAGAAGACGGTCAGATGGGTGTTATTTGGGCCAGAGTATGTAGGGCCGAACACCACAATTTAGTTCGAATATCATATAAACATAGTGCGAATTAGGCACATAATGAGGGATGCCAAGCATAGAGAATAAAAAGTATACTTGGCTAAATTGGTAATCAAGATGATGGAAGAGCTAGGTACTGGTGCCCCTTGTATTGAGGATAAGGGTGAGATTAGAAAGGCATCGTTGTATTTTTCAATAAAGTTTTGATGGATGGCAGTGAGATGTTATTTGAGTTTGACATCCACGGAAACTATTTTTTCTTGGGACAGAGTAGTTTTAATGGCCTGCTTGATAGTTATTTATGATATTGATTTCACTATATGGATCCAAACTGAGATCTACAAGAGTGCATTCAGCAATTTCACCACCTTCCCCTTCCCATATTCGATACAAAAATTATGTGATGTGGCTGAAGTACCACCTATTACATATGTGGATCAGTGGATTAAAGTGACCCACATGGTAGATGTTGGCATGATTAAGGATGTGGCAACCTATTCCTATGATACGCCTAAATTACAACTCTTTTACAAGAGTGTAAGCGGTCGTTGTCAAATATAGAACCCAACTATGTTGGGTGTCCAATCCCACAGGGAATACTGTGTTCACTAAGTGTTGTGGTGGTTATTAGACTGTTGATCGAAGGTTCCGAAATAAAGGGGCTTTTGAAATGTTAATAGTGTTCTTACGTATTTGCGTCACACAAGATTCCAACTAATGAGAGTTAATGTAGCTGTAATTTGAATGAGGATAAATTAACTATAGTTATGCTCACCAAGATGTTCAAACAGTTAGGGTTGTGAACTTGTGCTCGAGTTCTAACTTATGTGTTCAATTGCAGGAATTATTGAATTCTAAGAATTACCCACGTGTTTCTTAAGCTAATAGGTGTTTCACCCCTTACTTCTCTCGAACTTAAAGGTTTCATGCATTATTCAATAACACTCTTATGGGGGTTAATCCTGTTAAGGCATCGACCCATCAACCAAGAGGGTAAACCTCTGGATTTCATGTGAATCACTTCTTTTCCCAACATCCACTTTCTTGTCAAACAAGTTGTGTTTAAGGGCTCACTTCTCAAGTTTGCAACCAAGAGATGTCATTATGATGAGGAAAGATTCATGCAATTTAGCAAGATGTTAGAAATAAAACCGATTCACAACCCCAAACAGTTATCTACATCAAGGCTCCCATAATCCTAGTTATGGGAGTTTAGCTACTCATCTCAATATCAGAAATCAAAGATATATTGATATTCATAAATAACTTCAGAAGAATACTTACAAAAGTCACAATATTGTTCTTCTCAATCTTCAATGGAAAAAATCAAAACTAATAATCAGATCTCTATCCCTAAATTCAAATCCCAATGAAAAGTATTACAAAATCCCTCCCTAGAGGAGAAAATATGAAACTAATCACCCAAAAAAATCCAGACTAAACCCTAATATTTGGTATTTATATGATTCCAAAACTGGGGTTTTAAAATTCAAACTCAGATTTTTCGCTTTATGGTCGACGGGCCAAGCGACGGTTCATCGCAGGTCCGACGGTCCATCGCCTGCACCGTCGCTAGACCTCTAGTGATTCCTTTCTCTTCTTCTAGGCGACGGGTAAAGTGACAGTCCATATCAAGGTGAACAGCCCATCACCTGGATCGTCGCAGGACTTCTAGCGATTATGCGTTTTGTATCTTGGCGATGGTTCAGATCGAAGGTTTATCGCAGGTTCGATGGTCGGTCGCTTGGACCGTTGCAGAATGTCTAGAGTCTTTGACTTCTGCTTTTGGCCGATGGTTTAGACCGATGGTTCATCGCAAGGTCGACGGTCCATCGCATAAGCCGTCGCTACTTATTTTTCTTTGTTTTTCTCAGATTGTCCAAGTTATTCTTCAAACTCAGTTCATATCCTGAAAACACGAAAATAACATGTTAAATACAACAATGGCTGCTTGAAAACTTATAACTATCCTAAGAAAAAGGCCTAAAATATTCCTTCAAAAGCCGGAACATCAATAGTTATTTATGATATTGATTTCACTATATGGATCCAAACTGAGATCTACAAGAGTGTATTCAGCAAGTTAACCATCTTCCGTATTCAGCAAGTTAACCACCTTCCCCTTCCCATATTCAATACAAAAGTTACGTGATGTGGCTGAAGTACCACCTATTACAAAGGTGGATCAGTGGATTAAGGTGAACCACATGGTAGATGTTGGCATGATTAAGGATGTGGCAAACCTATTCCTATGACATCGAGCATATCCACCTTCTTATTCTGGTATAACCTATTTTGAGGGGGCTTTTATTCAGGTTGAGCTTGTTGAAAGGTCAAGTGTAAGTATTGATATTGATATGGGTAGTTAAAGAGTAGATCCCATGACTACTACTGGCGGTGAGGGGGCCATGGGCACATCCGCACCAGCCTCAACTTCTACTTCAATACCAGCTGCAACTTCTACTATGTTCCCCCGCCCGATAGCTATTGGATTTGTGAGTGTACCCTGAGAGTTTTTATCACAGATGGTAGAGCACCAGTATGAGATGATTGATCGCCTCAAATAGACAAAGACCCAACTGGCCACACTATTCAGTCAGACTCGATTATGCGTCCAAACCATATTAGAGGTTTTTGATGGTATATTTAATGAGATGATGATGAAATCCATGAAGGGATACACTAGAGAGCTATATGCCTATATAGACAGTTTTGAGACTCGGGTGACAACATGACTACACGAGGTTTAGGTGTTTGACTTATCGAGCCTGAGCTAGGAGATGGCTACATTGCACTCTGAGGTACGATCATAAGTTGAGAGCCAGATTCATGTCATCCTTTCAATAATCCCAAATTTCACATAGCCACTACCCAGTCTATCTCCCATAGTGTTTATTTTTTGGGATGATTATAAGGCCTCGATTATTTTAGAAAAGAGAGGTCTGGGAGGATTCACATGATCCTTAGATGGGTTATCAGTGGGTCTCAAAAAGGCCACTATAGAGTCAGCTGTTCAACTTTTTGTGGATGTGTGGAGGTGTGCTGAGATGGGAATGGGTACCTCCTCTAGTTGTGCTCAACCATATTCTCCATCACATGAGCCATGAGATGCCCTAGATGAGGGTGAGTCAACTTCAGATGCCTAGAGCATACTATGTTTGTCCTATACCCTATTTTGTTATTTTCTAGCATGCACTAGGGATAGTGAATCAACTTTCAGTTAGGGGTTGGGGTGTACCATAACCATGGGTTTTTATTGTCATGTTTCTATCCTAGTAGAACCGACACGTTTAGGTCATATAGTTGTTTTGTATTTTGTTTAGATTATTTTTAACTAAGAGAAAAATAAGGAGCCTAAGTGCATTTGATATGTTTTGTGTTTTAATTGTTTAAAAATGATTACCCTTAAAAAATTTTGTGAACTGTGTGATGTAAATATCTAGGTGACCATTGTGTGAATCTTTTCATTACATTAGTATTTGGGACAAAATAACTATAGCTTAGTATTGAATGAAATGGATAGGTAGTATCCAGTAATATAACCTTGTACCATGTGTGTGTGAGGTACTTACCTAGTTCTTTGTGTGAATTTAATCCAAAACTTGCACGGTTAGCCTTGCCTAGGTTGTAGAATAGTTGGTTAGCACATGATCATAGCCCATTTTTGAATTAGTCCACTATTAGCCTAAAAGACTATCCAAATATGAATAAGTATTCTTTGATCCCTATATTGAGCCTAAGTTTATCCCGTTTCTTGATTTTAACCCTTTCACCTTCCCATTTAATTACAATGAACCGGATTTGTCCTTGGTCCATCCTTTGACACTGTGTACTTCAACTCAAGCAAAATGCTTAAATTTGGTGGCTATCATAGGGGTGCATAGTTGAAAATGGGTATGAAGAAAGGCATGAATAATAGAACAAAAAGTAAGGTCTACTATGGTAGAAAAAAAATAAAAAAAGAAAACCACACCCAATTCGAATAATCAATAAAGGAGAAAAGAGAGAAATAAAAAGAGAATAGTTGAGAAGTGGAGTCTAAATTAAAACTGTTGTGTCAAGCAGGGTGATAGCGTCCAAGCACACACGCAAGTGTATGTGGTCTTATCAAGTAGTAAAGTGGCTTCAAGGAAGCCTAAGTATCGATCTCTCAAGGACTTGCGTTCGCCGCCTATCCAATTCTAGTTCAACAATTGAGATAAAGTAACCAAAAAGAGAGTTTGTCATTTTGTAAATTAAAAATAAAATAAATAATGCATAAAATTAAAATATTTGGGACAATCTATGGGGAAAAGCATAGGGTTAAAGCACTTCGAACAATTATATTATGTTATTTAATTTCCTTAGTTAACTTGCTTAACTTGGTTATTGATTCGTAGGGTTAATTGCATTATCACGGTTTCCCAGCCTATAATCTTTTACCTAATTTGGACATTACAACTACATCATTGAGCGAGGATGTAATAATCCAATTAAGTGAATTAAAGCTATCATCCTACGTATGAATCAAGTAAGGCATCTAAGTACATCCCTGTCCTACACGCTAAGTTCAATTCTTTATTTTATAAAAGAATAAAAACCCAAACTTTATTTTTTTCCGTGTTCTATGTCCCTATTCCCTCTCCCGAGATCAAATGATTGACAATATATGTATTCTATAGGTGATCAATCCATAAAATAATCAAAGCAAGAATAAACAAACAACCAAATATAATAAGTAAAATTAATCAAAATTAATCCAAAATAATAGTGATCATGTTCTTGACTTTAACCCCGGAACGAGGATTTTTGGCCACTAATATTTATAATCATGATTCAAATAATTGAATACATGATATGAAAAATTAAAAGCTAAATAAAATAATTATAACCTAATAAACCATGTAGAAGCTTCTGTCTTTTTCTTAAAACCATGCAGTATGTCTACCGTACGTGTCTTGTGGACTTAAATATTGTTCAAGTCCTCCCCATCTGTCCAGCATAGTATATATATACTAGATGTAAAAGCCCGTGCTAGCGCGGGCCAAACAACATTCTCAACAACAGTGACCATGGAGATAAAAGATCAACAAGAAGTGATTCACACTTTGAACTTTTATGTTAAAATTAGATTTAAACCTAAAAAACTCTGATGCATTTCTAATTGTGACATACAAAAACTGACAGTTACAAACAAAACCCACCAAAAAACAACAAAATTCCCATACGATTTCAGATCTTCTTATTTCTTGCTTCTGTTTTCCAATCTCTCCTACTGGGAATAGATTTGGGTGTTCCTTTATTTTCTGATGCAGTCATAGGTGAAGCAAGAACATCACCCCAGCGCAACATCTGACTGTTCAACTCGGGATAAGCTGATACTTGACTTCCACCAGCTGAAGCTACCAAACTGTACCATTAGTACAAACTTCATTTTGTCTCACTGCATGGGCATTTTGGCCATCTATTTTCCAATCCATGCAGAATAAATACGGGTGACAGAATCTCGAGGAGTAGCACGCACTGTCATCACATATTCTCCAGAAGCAACATCTACTGGCATTACATATGCCCGGGGAGCGACATTCACTGCATTGAAGAGTCCACTTTTTCAGGAACCGAAGAATCCAGAGGACAACATTCACCGGCATTAAGGAGTCCAGCGGAGTGACTATTACTGAAGCCGAAGAGTCCAGAGGAGCAACATTCACTGGCTGTGCACTATCCTGAGCAGCAACAATTACAGGCACCTCCACCTATAATGAAGCTAGTTGGTTTGTGCCCAACACCTTGATTGTATCAGCTTTAACATGTTTCCTTTTTCTATATCTGTGTTGACACTCCTAGTTTTTTAGCCTGTTAGCCAAAAGGTCATCTGATTAATGTTTTTTGTCCATTATCTTGAGGTTTCTTCATTGGAGCATCCTTTCTTAAAGTTTAATTATCGGTTTGAACTAACAAAAAATCAGCATTTACGGATAATCTTCTTCATAGTACGAGATAGTTGCTTATTCCAAGGAACAACCTCATGGAACAGTAGAAATATATGATGTCTTAACCATTAACTCAGTGACGGAATGAAATACCAAAATGCTTACTTTGACATCAATTTAACTGGGGAAAAATGAAAACCCCAAAAATCTATCTACTCCGAGAAGAGGACAGGAATCTCGGGTTTAAGGTTTGCATCACATCCTAACCAAAATCATCTTGCATGCTAAATTATCTTCATATGACTTCATAGAGTAGTGGAGCAAAAAATTAATAGGTGATTTCTTCCCATTTATCCTAGCTTGGTGGACAGATTTACCTGGTACTTGATGTTGCAGGTGGGAGGTATCCCTCGGGATTAGTTGAAGTGCATCATGAGTTGGACCGGACACCATGGCTATCAAGAAAAAGCTTCTATCGCTACCTTTTACCTCATAAAAACTAAAAAAGCTTCTATAGCTACTTTTTACCTCATAAAGATTAAATTTTAAGATTATGCCCCCACAATAACCAGTAAATAGGTTTCTTATGACAGAACAACCATCTCCAGACTCCAAAGTACTTAACTTACAATAACTGCTGACTCAATTGATTTGAGACAGAATATTGCAATAATAAACATAAATCATTAATAAAATTTGAACTCAAGTTACCTCTGCAAGTAGTAAACTTTTGATGTGTATCGCCCCGCCCTGTCCAAATTCATTACCACTAAATGGTTTGTTTCGAAATACCTCCACTCCTTCATCACCTGTGGTGCTTTTCTGTTGCATTTTCATGACCATGTACGTATGAACTACCTGATACCGCAATACATATATTAAATTAACTATTCATGAGATACCGAAATAAGCATTAAATTTATCCTCAAAGTTGTTCAATTTAGCCTATCAAGATGCGTAGGATATCGAAGAAAAATATTTATCAAGTTCATTGACAAGACGTCCAACCGGAACCAAAAACTTAAAATTCTAGTCTTTGAGGCTTTCTCCGATATAATCGAGCGATCAAAGAACTCACGTATTAGTCGCATACTTCCAGTCATTTTGCTCCACCTTCACTGTCACTTGCTGATAGTTAACACTAGGGAAAATCACCTGACATGAATGGGAATCAGCGAGATAATATAGCTTATACCAATCTTTTGACGTCAAAATTAGGAGAAACTGTCAATTAAGGAGCGTTCCTATATAAGAAGCTTATACCAATCTTTTGATGTCAAAATCAGGAGAAACTGCCAATTTTCCTGTATATAGAGGAGACATTAGGATTGAAAATCTTTATGAAACATTTGTTTTATGTTCAATTATTTTTGTAACAATTTACTTTTTGTTGTACATGTCGCAGAAATTTCCAAATAAGTTCATATACAATTTCCATCGTTGAAAGAAAAAGAAAGCAACAGTGCAAGCGTAAAATAACATAACATATTTACAGGCAAATCCCTCTGGAGAGTCTACAAACCTTATAGCTCGTAAAACTTTAAGGGTACTCTCTGAAAAAAAATCATGAGTTATCTTGCAACAGGCAAGACTTCCAAAGCCAAGGCGTCAAAATTCAACTGTAAAAGCTACTTAAAACCCAAATCACCCACAAAATTTAGCAGTAAAAGCTAAGTAACACTCCAAAGGCAAAACCCACAATCAAAATTCGGTAGAAGAAGTTGCCCAATTTTCAAAAAATAAAGGCCGCCAACAAAATTCATCGGAGCAAAAGATCCCAACACCGAAAAGCTACTAAAACCAAAACTTGAGTAATACAGTGGACGTAAAGAAAACTTATCCGGAAGAATGACGTTGAAGTCGAAGGAAAAAATGATAGATATCTTTATTTCTTCACCGCTCCGAGCAGTGAAGTGCCATAGACCTTAGTTTCAGATAGAGAGAAGAAGGCAAAAGAGTGGGGGAAATTAAAAACCGATGTCGTGCCCATAGAGCCTTCAATGAGATACCTGGAGCTCAAATGCTACAGTTATGAAATCCCATTGTTCTTTTTCCAGAATTTTCTTTCCCAAGTAGCAAGAGGTCTTATTAAATTGAGGACAATAATTGTGATTGTTAAAGAATAATTCTACCAGCAACCAGTGCGTTGATCTTCGGTAATTTAAAAGAAACAATTATTGAGATAATTTCACAAAGCCTATAAATACGCCAGTTGTGGATGTGCAGCATAGGCAGCTTCAACTCTGCAGAAAGTATTAAAATTGATTATAAAAGTGAGTTTAGTACGATAACACAAAGTTTGCCACTACACTAAACCAATATGAAGAAGGTTTATAAGGAAGACGAATTTCAAGTATATCTACTGTAGTTTATCTTTAGTTGGTTGCTTGTAAAAGTTTAAGACCTATAACATGGTATATTTCTAGATGAATGTCTGTGCTAGTACCATATTGAAGCATGTGATCGTCTCATCTAAAAGCCTAAGTTATAGTTTTTGATGCGATGGTAAACACTTGATTAAAAACTGACAGGATCCAAATTTAAGAACTCAACAATGAGAGAAATAAAAAAATGAGAACGAAAAGAACTACACTGACGCACGTTGAATGTATTGGGATTGTAATTTCTTCGCGACCGAAGAAGAGTTTCTGGAATCCCTCAAAATCAGGATTTATGATTCCAGCAACAGGAGGTTATTCTATCCCAACAATTCAAAAAATAAATTGTAAGCTTCTCGGAGCAAAACAACCAAACATTCTTTAACTTTCACATCGGTTCCAACACTTAGTTAACTTTATAGCAGCTGTTAGTACCTCAATTTCGTACCCGAATTTTCCTTAATGCAGTTGCAACATTAGTCATCATTATTTGATATGGATCAACCGACAAGTTTGCAAATACCTATATACAACAAACAGAATAAATCAAAAAGCTACAAGAACAAAAAACATAGAAAAACGCTTAACCAAGTACACAACCTAAATCAAGATTTGCTTTATAGAATTGAACTGGAATACTAATGTTTACCAAAGCCAGCTTAGGTTTTCTATAACCAAATCTAACAACAGTCCTTGAAGCAATAGTTCCTTTAGCCTACAAAACTTCATCACGAAAATTAGCTAAAACTTTCCCTAGTGAATCTATTTCATATGTCAGATATCCGCACCCCTACAATTGGTATCAGAGCCCAGTAATTCAAAAAATATAAAAGTGAGATATATGTTAGAATTATTAGAATTTACCTATAAATTATTAAATTAATTAGGCGAAGACCATTTAAAAATAGAGAAACTTTTAGAAAAATTAAAGAATCTTTAATTAATAATTATTCAGAATATATAAGTCCAAATAAAACAAAAGAAAACCCACAAAGATTAGCCTACTTAATTACATTAATATCTAGTATTGAATCAAAATTCATAATTCATTTAAAATCTAGGAGAATGAAACACATACTACCACATACTACCTAATTATGATAAAATTAGATTTAGATAATAAAGTACAACAATACAAAAAATTAAAACAAATTATTTCTGAAAAACGTAAAGAATTAAAAATAAGAATAAAAAGACTACATTATAATATATTTGCCGGAGTTAGTAAAAATTCAATAAATACACAAAAAGATGAAATATC
>NW_025888827.1:193990-272855 GCF_002878395.1 Capsicum annuum | reverse complement strand
TAACTTGAAGGAAATCACAATACATATGCAAACATTGGTCTAGTCAATACCCTTCTTTGTTAATCTATTAGGGTTCCCACAAGCCTAGTTAAACAATCCATGGAATTCGATAATGAAAGTATAGGATTAATTGCTCAAGAATGAAAGAGTAAAATCCAAAGTCTCAAATTGAATAATAATCCAAAAACCAAGAACAAGAGTATAAAGTGTGTAAAATATGTCAAAGTACGTAAACTATTAGAAAAGTATCTCAACGGTATTTATAGAGTCTCAAAATAACAAAGGAAACCTAACCAAAACAAAATAGGAAAACTAGGTCGGCAGTGGCCACACCTCTGGCAATGTAGATACTCTAGGAGCAAGAATAAAATTTTTACAACAATGGTATAGAAACTTATGTGAAAAATATAGTGAAGAATTAAAAATGGAAAAAACATTGATAAGAAATTTAGCATGTTGCAAAAATAAAATAGCACTCCAATTCGGATGTGAAGAACGATATTATAAGAAAAGAAAAAGACATAAGAAATATAAGAAATATAAAACATCAAAATATAAATACAAGAAACCAAGAAAAAGATATTATGTAAAAAATTATAAATACAAAAGACCATACTTTTTATCTTTCGCAAAATCCAAACCCGCCATCTCTTACGGAATGACACTTGATTCTTGTCGAATTTTTCAAACCACACTGCCTAATTCACCTCAAATTTGTAGAAAATTTTTCAAAACCCATCAAATTCAACTGTACAATACGGGGAAAAATTTATTTGAGCTACAGAAAGGACTTTTTCCAACTTTCAAACTACCAATTACTGCCTCTTGCTACCAAATACTAAGCAAAAACATAATCTTTACAGCTAAATCCAACAATAGACACCATAAAAAGCACCCTTTTTAGCAACAAAACATCTACCAAAGTTCCAAGAATCCAATATGAACTACCTAATTAAGTTAACAATTTGTAACAAATTAAATTTAAGAAACTATAAATACCCAAAAACATAAAGCAACCATACATTGAAGGAAGAAGAAGAAAAAGGCGGCGATGATGGAGTAGTTAATTAATGAGAAAAGTTTTATTTATATTTAGAGAAAGGCGGTGTAAACAACTATAAATAAATAAAGTGGTGTAAAAACAATGAAGAAAAGTTGAAGGCTGGCCCTATCAAAATGATGAAAATGGCCCTTGAGAAGCTGCCAAAAATGATGGAAATAACCCCTTGAAAGATGGCAGGTGAAGATTGTCCTGCCAACTTTCACGTGTCTGCTTTGAGGAGGTGTTCACCACTTATATATATTAGTAATATTAAATATTAATTCCACTTTGTGTGGGATAAAGAATTGACATTGGGCACCATAAAAGATTCCACCAAAAATTAAATTTGCATGCCAACACATTGACTTGAAATCGGACTAAGTCCACTTTTGTGTCGGCAGAATTAATTTCTGTGCATGAATTACCGACGCGAGGCATCACTAAATGCATCACTGTACTGGCAGCAATTGAAATGTCGACGCGACATGTCGGCTTCGCGTCGACTCATTGAAATTCGCTTCTAAAATTTTGGTTAAGTTTGAAACGTCCTATCCTTTTCCCATGCCTTTTGTAGTGTATTTTCAATGAATTTCAAACCTTTTTATCATCAATATATCACTGTATTCACCTCACAAAGCCTCCTACAATATCATACAACATATATTAGAGATCAAAATAATGCAATATTCTCAACGACAAGCTAAGACAAGACAAATTCACAATGATCTTTCACTTATTATTCCGACTCTTAGACTTAATAAAATTAAATTTTGCACATTAAAATAAGTTATTCCACTCATAATTACACATTTAAAATATTTGGAACAAATTAAAAACATTAGAATGCAACAGAACCAACTAAACACACACCTAGCTCAAGCTAGTAAAACTAGTTTTTCGGGTTGAACTCTAAATGACTCAATTAAGCACAAACTTGTTTGAAAAACACTTTGAACACTATATCACACACTCGAACACTTAAATGTTTATTTATATCAATATTAACACGTTAATCACAAAAATTGCTGTCAAAATAAGGTGAAATAAGCTAGAGTAATGATGCCGAAGTGTATAAAACCACCTCAGATCAGAAGGTGAGTCACTATATCCAAAATATACCATACCTTCCCCAAAGCAAAGTCCTATTGTTATTTTAGTTTAGCTATGCAAAAAATTATTGTATAGAAATCACGGGCAAGCCTATGGTATTTTATGCATATTGATTGGAATTTCTTTTGTGAGTGTGAGTCTCTTGAGATAGTCCCTTGCATTTTCATGCATGATGATTCTATGAGAAATGGGACTTTCTTGCTGTGAGAGAACATGGGTTGTGTTGTTAACTGCTTATCTATTTAGGTATTACAAATTGTATATACGCTTGGTTATTTATTGCTAATGCAATGCCATTGATTGATTCCTTTATGTCATACTATTGTTCTACATATATCCACATAGTTGTTTTGAAAAGTTTGAAATAGAAGGGGATAACAGTTTGAGCCAAAAGTGAGTTGACTATCTTAGGTGCCTTAGGTTTCTTATGGTTAAGCAATGTAGTTTGTTGTTATATCTTAGTTTCCTGAGGACATGAAAACATTTTATGTTGAGAGAGTTGTTGTGCCATGGTTTTATGGCATTTTTTATGCTTAAAACAGGGAAATTATGAAAGTACTTAGGTCTTTTTGTTAGATGTGACGTGGTTTTATGTTGGTTTTGTAGGAAAATAATGTTTGGAGTAGAACAAGAGAAAAAGAGCTGAAATGTAGCTAAAAAGCTACTTATGTGACCCAACTATGAGGCCCACTTATTTGGCGCAGATGGTACCTATAATCCCCTTAGGCACCCCTTATAAGTAAGGTTCTGAAAGCTGTTGATTTCCTCAGAGACCTACAAACCCATCTAGGGCTCATAGGTACTATCTGCGGCCCATAGGTTGGGTTGTAGGTAGGTGCTGATATGATTTTCTGACTTTGTTTTGGATAGGATTTTTAGATTTTCTAATGTAACCTATAAATACCCTATTGATGTTTTATTATTAGTTTCCGCAATTTACATACTTACAACATTACATTGAGTTCTAACATACACTTTTGATCTTGGAATTCATGTTCTCGACTTTTAGGTTTTGATATTAATTTGAGAATTTGGTTTTCATTCTTATGTCATTTTGAGATTATTCATTTTTTATTAGGAATTCTATGGGTGTTCTTACAATCATGAGCAGCTGAACCGGTTGACTAGGGTTGTGGGAACCCTGATGGAATAATGAAGTAAAGGAAGTGAAAAGTATTTCTTCATTGGTGTTCTTGTATATATTGTGATTTTTATTGTATTAATTACTTTCTTAGAGAATGTAGATGCTAAGAATCTACTGGTATTTGGTACTAACTCAAGAGAGAGGTTGAGATTAGGAAAAAAAGATCACAACAGTAATTTGAAGCTACCAACCTTCATCAAATTAACTTAAGACCATACAAAGATAGTTAATTTGGGGTCTAAAAACGCTTAATTGGGGGTCTGAAAACGCTCATCTTACATGTCAAATTAAGTTCAAGGTGGTCATTGTATATATAAACCCGATAAGAGTTAGGGTCAAATCCATGAGGAATAATGTGAGTGGTGAATCAGTAAGTTCAAAATAAGAATTGCTTTCTAGATTTAAACCTAAGATACAAACATTTTGTTTTTTTTTTGAATGTTTTCGAAAAGGTAGCAAATTAGTGCTTCTAAAAAACTAACACGAGGATAAGAACAATTAAAGCGTAATCAATTAGGAATAGATTTTGGGGCTATACTTTACTAGAGGCAACTAATGAGTAGGTACATAAAAATCAACTTCAAATCTTAGTTAAAGCATGCGTGATAGGCTTGGTTAGGGATTTCTATACTATTCTTTCAACAAAGTATCAAATTATCACCCATAGATTCTTTCAAATACCTCATGGGTATGGTCAACTAATAATCACCAAGCCTCAATTAGGCATCCCTATTTCTAGGATGATGCCCAAGATATAGAAATTCCATAATTTATCCTTATTTATAAGACAATAAAAAGGGAATTACTATGATCTATCTTATTGTTCATAAATGCTTATATCATCTACATCCCTCTTTCAAGGATGATGTGGAGTTTAGGGGAAGTGAGGCTTTCACCAACAATTTCTATTTTATAAGCAAATATTTGTAAAACCTAACAACATTAACAAAGAATTAAAACTAATAATCACAACCCACACACTTTTACACTCCATTCAAACATATCCCCAAGAGGAAGAACTAGCAACTCATAAAGATAAGAAATAAAAATATACTAAAATCTCCATCAATTTGATTCATGCGAAATAAAGAGAATGCAAGCAACACTTTAAATTCTAATGATTCCTCAATAGGATTTGCTAATTCTTCACTTAGGAGTCAGTCTAATCTCTTCTTATCTATAGAGTAGTACAACTTTTGCTCTGATCTCCAAGTGATAAAACCCTAGAAACTAAAATAGAATGAATGATAGATAGATCTCAAATATGCAAGGGTTTTGAGATTTTTGAGACTTTAGGGTCGGCTGTTAATTTAAAAAATTGCCCTTGAGCATAATCCCACGTTTCTATGATCGCGGCGGCTTGCCCTTGATAGCGGTCACCGTGGTCGCCTTCAGATTAATGTGATTGTGAACCTTTTTCTATCTAGACTGGTCGCGATATCGGCCATAAGACTACAATCGTGATACCTGAGACCGTTTCCTTATCCAGGTCTTCCAAGTGCACTTTTCTGCTCTTGTTGGTTCCTTTTCAGCTAAAATCTACATCTTCATTTCTCATCACCTATATACCTGCAAAATGTTAAGATTAGTGCATTCAAATAACACACTTGTCTCATTTATGCCTTCAAATCATAGTAGTGTGTACAAATTTGTAGGTGTACATGAGTGGTCTATTCACCACTCATCAACACCCCTAACTTGAACCTTTGCTTGTCCTCAACCAATATTACTTCTAACTCAATAAGAAAATGAAAATGTAAACCCATTTATACAACCAATGATAGTAAAAACCTCTAACTTTATTTCTACCACAATTGGCTCGTTAAACATGGGTAAATCTATTCTCATAACACCCCTCATTATGAAATGCAATCTCAAAGATGCAAAGAACTTTAAAGAGCAACAATGCAATAATTATTAACTCTCTTAAAGTGACTCTCTATTAACCTCAACTCCGCTATACTTCTTTTGCCTTATTATTCGAAAGACAACAATATCACCCACCTCAAGTTGTTCACATGCCTCCTCACAAGAAGGATATCCCACACACGCCAAATTTTCTAATATGCAACAAGGGTTTTAAGTGCAAAAATGTAACGTCCCAAATCTGGTACCCGAAATACTACACGGTGCTAACAATCCTGGAGGACCACTAGCTAACCCATGACTGATATCTATACTGAGCACTGTATAACATACTGTATAAATGCAGAATAAAGGCTGAAAGGCCATAAGGTTCAAATATCTGATAAAATATAACATATTACTAATACGGTATCACCATACCAAAACTGAAATAACTGTTTGAACATGCTATAGTCTAGAATCCTCTAAAGTCTCTAAAAACTGTGGAGTTGATGGGACATTTCCCTAACTAACTTCAGACTACTGAAATAATAAAGTAATAAAATAATCATGCTATCCTAAAATGATGAGAACTCACTACTGGGTGTTGAACGTCTGATCTACTAAGGATGCTCTAGAGCTCATACTCCTGAACCCATGGTATAAAACACCATAGCACAAATGCATCAGTATGATTAAATGTACTGGTATGCAAGTGAGGTAGGCTGAATGCAAGGGGTTTATATGCATGAACAATAATAACTTACTGAATAACATGAACGTGAGAATACATATATGAATACGTGCACTGTAACTGAGATCATGAACATTCATAAATACATAAATCTTGGATTTTGAAAAGAGATTCTTGAGCTCCATGGGTGAAAGGGACCCATGAATCAACACTTGACATACCTTGATTGTGAGTTTCTTGAAGTTCTTGGACTTGAAGAACTTGAATCTCCTAGTTTCTTGAAGAAGGGTTGGGATCTTGTTCTTGGGGATTGATCTTTGAGAGAAACCCTAATTTTGTTGTTGTAGATGAATAATGAAGTTATGAGCCTTGGACTAGTATAATTAGGTATTAAAAAGGATGGTAAAAGACCAAAAATCACCTTTTAAAAATAGCTTTAAATTACTGAATGAGATTTGCGATGGCTTGGGCGCCGGTCCGTTGCTGGCACAATGGTTTGTCAGTCTATCCATTGCATTCTAGCAGAAAATGGGTTACTGCCTTATTCGCGATGGTATGGTAAATGTTCCGTCACTGGCTCGATGGCCCGTCGACCTTCCCGTCGCACTAGGCCAGAATATGATCTTTTTGCCTTGGTTACAATGGTTTGGGCGATGGTCTTTCGCTAGCTCAACAGTCCATCAGCCATTCCATCATGCCTGGACATAAGGTTGACTTACTGCCTCCACTGCAATGGTTTAAGTGATGGTCTCCGTCGGCCCCTTTTCGTTGCACCTGGGCGGTTCAGGCTACTTTTTGTATTTCATCCATAACTTTCTACCCCGATACTAGATTTAGGTGAATTTGGTATCGATGGAAAACTTATTCAATTTCGCACACAACAGTAAGTCAAAATCATAAAAATTCCACATGTAAAAAGTGGATTCTTTTTTTAAAGAAAGTCTCTGACATTCTTAGGATGATTTTAAGCTAGGTAGAAGTACGAGGTATTACAATATATTTTCCTTGGGAACATTCATCCTTGAATGAGATTAATTAAGATGGGTGAAATAATAAGCTAAAGTACATTCTGAACATGAATAACTGAAACATGACTACATGACTGACATTACTGAGATTTATGCTGATTATGCATATCCGATGCATGATTTTATAACTTGAGCTGATACATGAATGCATGACTAAGAGTACTAATAAGATGATCACGCATATCTTATGCATGAATACATGACTGAACTGACTCATAAACATGCGACTGAACATATACGGGTAAAGATACCAAGTTTGAAATGAAAACTGAGCATAGTTTGTAACTGAAATTTGAACCATAAGCTAAATGAACTTAAGGAAATCTATTACCTTGGGATGAGTTTGAAATTGCAGAGAAGAGGTGAGGATACTTGATCCACATATCTGCTTCTGCTTCCCAAGTAGCTCTCTCAACGGACTGATTTCACCAAAGAACTTTGACTAGAGGGACTTCTTTGTTCCTTAGTCTATGAATCTAATAGTCAAGGATTCGACTGGGATTTCCTCATAAAAGAGACTATTCTGAATGTCTATGCCCTTAACAGGGACTACGATTGCTGGGTCACCTATGCACTTCTTAAGAAAGGAGACATGAAAGACTGGATGCATTGAAGCTACATCTGAAGGTAAATCAAGCTTATAAGCTACTTTGCTTAAGCGACTGAGAATTTTGAAGGGACTAATATATTGGGGACTGAGCTTTCCCTTCTTTTCAAACCTCTTTACTCCCTCTATGGGAGAGATTTTCAGGTACACATAATAATTGATCTCAAACTCAAGATCCTTTCTACGCACATTTACATACAATTTCTGTCGTGTTTAAGCAGACTTGAGCCTCTCTCTGATTAACTGAACTTTCTCTAAGGTATCGAATACCAAGTCAGGCCCTACTACTGCAGCCTCACCCACTTTGAACCAACTAAATGGAGATCTATATCTCCTATTATAGAGAGCTTCAAATGGAGCTATTTGAATACTGGAATGATAGTTGTTGTTGTATGCGAACTCAATCAAAGGCAAGTGGTCATCCCAACTACACTTGAAATCAATTGCACATGCCCTTAGCATATCTTCCAAGGTCTGAATAGTCCTTTCTGCTTGACCATCTGTCTGGGGAAGAAAAGTGGTACTGAGATAAAATCGAGTACCAAGACCCTTTTGGAATGCTTCCCAAAAATAATAGGTGAACTGGTTACCTCTATCTGAGATAATAGACAATAGAGCACCGTGTAATCTGACCAACTCCATTATATAGAGTTTGGTGTAATTCTCTACTGAATAAGAGGTATGGACTAGAAGAAAATGAGCTAATTTGGTCATCCTGTCTTCACTGACCCAAACTGAATCATGATGATGTCGAGTACGAGGCAAACCTATCATAAAGTCCATTTTCACTCTTCCCACTTCTAAGTGGGAATATTAAACTCCTGCATGGACCCACTAGGCTTCTAATACTCAACCTTAACCTGCTGACATGTAAAGAAATTAGCCATAAACTCTGTAATATCTCTCTTCATCCCACTCCACTAATAGATTTCCCGCAAGTCATGGTGCATCTTGTGGCCTCTGGATGAATAGAGTAGCACGCACCATATGCTTCTGTAAGAATTCATTTCCTCAAGTCATCTATACCTGGCAGAAATAGACGACCCTGACAACGTAAAACACCATCTCCCCCTTGGGAGAACACCTCAACATTCTGATCCTTGACTGACTCTTTCAACTTGACTAGAATGGGATCTCTATCTTACTTTTTCTTAACTCAGAAACTAGAGATGATTTGGAACTACTCTGAACCCATATATTGCCTCAGCTGAGTTGACTAAGCTGACCCCTAGTCTGGCAAGCTGATGAACTTCCTGAGCTAGCTTTTTCCTACTGTCATCAACATGAGCAACACTACCCATAGACAGTCTGCTGAGAGCGTCGACCACTACATTGGCCTTACTCGGATGATAAAGGACACTCATGTCATAATCTTTCAAGAGCTCTAACCACCTTTTCTGATGGAGATTAAGATATTTTTGAAAGAATACATACTGAAAGATTTTACGGTTTGTGAACACATCTACATGAACACCATACAAGTAATGCCTCCAAATCTTCTAGGCAAAAACTACGGCTGCTAACTCAAGATCATGAGTAGGATAATTCTTCTCATGGGGCTTAAGTTGTCTGGAGGCATAGGTTATGACCTTACCATGCTGCATGAGGACATAACCAAAACCCACTTCGGATGCATCACTATACACTACGAATTTATCTGATCTATCTAGAAGGGCTAAAATTGGGGCTGAGGTAAGTTGAGTGTTCAACTCCTGAAAACTCTTCTCGCAAGTATCTGGCCATTGAAACTTGACTTTATTCTGGAGTTAATCTAGACATAAGGGATGCAATTGAAGAAAATCCCTCAATAAACCATCTGTAATAGCCAGCCAGACCCAAGAAACTCCTGATATCTGATAGAGAGATAGGGCGAGGCTAGTTTCTTACTGATTTGGTCTTTCGAGGATCAACTCTAATGCCATCACCAAAAATGATATGACCAAGGAATGCTACTGACCTTAGCCAAAACTCACATTTATTGAATTTGGAAAATAACTGATGATTTTTGAGAGTCTGCAACACTATTCTGAGATGGTCTGAATGATCTTGCTTGCTACAGGAATAGACAAGAATATCATCTATGAAAACTATGAAAAACATGTCCAAGTACTACTTAAACACACGGTTCATCAAGTCCATAAAAGCTGCTGGGGCATTGGAAAGACCAAAGGATATGACTAAGAATTCAAATGACCATACCGAGTTTGGAAAGCTATTTTTAGAATGTCATATTCTCTGAATCTGAGCTGATGATAGCCTGATCTAAGGTCTATCTTGGAGAAGTAACTGGCACCCTGAAGTTGGTCAAATAAGCTATCAATTCTGGGAAGTGGATACTTGTTCTTGACCGTCACTTTATTGAGTTGACGGTAGTCTATACATATTCTGAGAGAACTGGCTTTCTTCTGCACGAATAAGACTAGTGCACTCCACGAGGACATACTGGGTTTGATGAATCCCTTATCTAGTAGATTCTTTAACTATTCTTTTAATTCTCTAAGTTCTGCTAGTGCCATTATATATGTAGGGATAGATATGGGCAGAGTATCTGGAAGGAGATCAATGTCGAAGTCTATTTCCCTTTCGGAAGGAATTCCTGGAAGATCTTTAGGAAAGACATCTGAGTATTCATTCACTACTGGGACTGATTCGAGACTGGGAGTTTTGGAACTAGAGCCCTTAACTCGGATAAGATAATAGACACATCCCTTAAATATCATTTTCCTTGCCCGAAGGTAGAAAATAAGCTAATCTCTGAAAGCTGAAGTGCTACCCCTCCACTCTAGGATAGGTTCATTCGAAAACTAGAATTGGACAACTCTATTTCTGCAGTCGACTATGGCATAGCAGGAATGAAGCCAATCCATGCCGAGAATGATATCAAAATCAGTCATCTCTAAATTGACTAAGTCGCTGATGTGACTTTTTGAAATATCATAATATAATAGTTCCTGTATACCCATCGGGCTACGATTGATTTACCCATTAGGATAGAGACTGAGAAGGGCTCTACTAGAATTTTAGGACTGACTCTAAAATTGACTGCTATATGAGCAGTAACAAATGACAAAAATGCTCCTGGATCTAGCAAAATGTAAACATGCAAGTGAAAGATATGTAACGTACCAATGACCACATCAGGAGAATTTTCTTGATCCTGTCAAGAATGGAGAGCATAAAGTCTATTTGGGCGCTGTCGACTAGTTGCATTGGAAGTGGCACCCTGCTGATTCGAGCGTTCAGACTAAACTGAGAAATAGTTCTGCTGACCCTAAAATCCTGATTAGGGACAATCTCTAACTCTATGGTTGGGCTTGCCACATCCTAAACACATATCACTTCCAGCTCAGCAAATACCCTTGTGGTTTTTACCACAAGTCTGGTAAAAAGATTAGTTCGGGTACTGCTAACACTACCCTGAGACTTAGAGCGTAGCCCTCTATCTTTGTTACCATCCCTGAACTTAGGAACTGGAGCACTAGCTGAGGAAGGAGCTAAAACGGGTGGCTTTGGGCAGAACTGAGAACGGTTACCATCCTCTAACTTAGGCTGATTAAAGTTGAAGCTATCGATTCTAGCTCTCTTATTCTACTTCTCTCTCATCTTAATCTTCTACTTTTCTTTCTATTGAGCATGGATCATAAGCCTAACTATGTCCATCTTACTAATCAACATTGCAGATCTGCATTCATTAACGACACTATCATTCACCCCAGAAACAAACTTACTTATCTTGGCCCTGCTATCTGTCACTACATAAGGAGCATATTTAGCTAGTTGAGTAAACTTAAGAGAATACTCTTTCACTGTCATGCTGCCCTATCTAAGGTTGATAAAATCTAACACTTTAACTTCACTTAGCTCTAGGGGAAGGAATCTATCTAGAAAAGCAGTGGCAAACTCCTCCCACATATGGGCCCTGCATCTATAGTCTTCTCTACCTTCTAGTGTTTGAACCATGTGTCAGCCATATCCTGCAACTGGTATATAGCTAGCTCAGTACTCTCACTATCAGTAACTCCCATGATATTTGTAACCTTCTAAACCTGATCAAGGAATTCCTGAGGATCCTTATTTGACTTAGACCTTAAAAAGGATTGAGGATTTATTTGGGTGAAGTCCTGAATCTTAGTTACAACAGTATTGGCCTTTAGGTTGGCCGAAATAGCAGCTGGACTTTTATTCAAATCCACAACTGGGTTAGCAAGAGTAGTAAATATAGCTCTGAACTCTGCATGAGAGAAATGTTCATCCAAGGGATCTCCTTAGATGGACCGAGAGGTTGACTGATTTTCATTTCTTCTTTTGGGAGGCATGTTCAGCAAACAAAGAGGGAGAAACGTATTAGACTGGGATTTAAATTTGAGCTCATGCTCACAAGCACAACATGAATACAAAAAGAAAGAAAACTATTCCTTAAACATTTTATAGCCTCCTGTACAAAAATGTGGCATGCAACACACCCATGCACAAGACTCTACTAGATGTGGCTTTCAAACTTCCTAGGACACTATTGAACCCGTCTGTGATACCAAGTTTGTAATGCCCTGAATCTGGTACTCAGAACGCTAATGGTGCTAACAATCCCAGAGGACCACTGGCTAACCTATGACTGATATCTGTACTAAGTATTGCATAACCTACTGTATAAATATCGAATAAAAGGATGAAAGGACATAAGGTTCAAATATCTGATAAAACATAACATCTGAATAATATGGTATCACCATACCAAAACTGAAATAACTGTCTAAACATACTATAGTCTGGAAGCCTCTAAACTATCTTAAAAACTGTAGAGTTGATGGGATATTTCCCTAACTAACTCCAGACTACTAAAATAATAAAGTAATAAAATAATCATGCTATCCTCGAATGATGAGGACTCACTGCTATTTAGGCTGCTGAATGTCTGATCTACTAACGATGCTCTGGAGCTCGTGCTTCTGAATCTATGGTATAACAACACCATAGTACAAATGCATCAGTATGATTGTACTGGTATACAAGCGAGGTAGGATGAATACAAGGGGTTTATATGCATAAAATATACTAATTGACTGAATAACATGAACATGAGAATACATGCATGAATATGTGAACTGTAACTGAGATCTTGACATCACTAGATCTGAATACTAATAGCATACATTTTGTATATCTAATATACTATTATCTAAATGACTGTGTTTGACAGCCCTATTTTTGATGAAATTATCTGAGTTTTATACTGAATGGGGTGACTGTATCTGACAGTCCTAAATTCTGTAGAACTATCTGAGTTCTTACTGAGACTGAGACTGAGATTGTAATTGTAGGAAGTAGTCATATAACCGATATGCCCCTAATAAGCTATTATAGCTGATTTAGGGTCTAATTTGTAACCCTAATTGGAAGGGTGTCTATACCGTGCCACTGGTAAGGACAAGCTGTGAGTGACCCTCATCTGGCAGTGTCCCTAAAGAAGAATAGTGGGACCCTCGTCTGACTGTGTTGATCCACCTCATCAACCCTCAACTGATAGTATTGATGTCTCAACCTATGTTGGCTACATAGTTCTGGAACACAAGGATTTCTTCTGAGGGTCAAACCCTCTACTGTCAGTGTGTGCCCTCATCCTTGGGTTCGCTCAGTGCTAAATCCTACTCCCAAATAAATAGATACTAAACTTATTATTCTAATATGAATTGGACTAAGTTCATTGAATTCTGTGGACTGACGTAATGTTACTAAATTCTGTTAACTGATTGAGTTCATGAGATTACTGAGTTTTCCTGAGTTATGTGACTGACTGAATTCTACTGCTTTCTGAAACTGACTGAGAATACTACTGATCATGGTATGATAGAGATTATCATGAAACTTACACTAGCTCTAGGCTCACAACTAAATTGTTGGGTATTAAACACCCCCAAGACAAGATAGCATAAAAGTAATTCATGGCACAAGTTCAAAAAACACAAAAATGGCTATACACATATCCATAATTCATTGACTAAGACATTTCATCAAACACTTGACATGCATTAACTTGTACATGTATAGGGATTTAATACTATCATACTATAATGACACTTTTTCCTTCACATAAGCATTTAATCAAACATATGGGGAACATACTTTGGTTATACCATCATCAATGCATCTAATTATCATGGTTGCATAATTAAATTTTCAATTTGAAGGGTTTATCATGAATATTATGAAAATCATCATAGACGAGGATCAATCATTCGAACATGTAATTTAAAACATGAATCAAAACCCCACAACAACATAGACAAGAATTTCAATTAAACTAAATCATGAACATTCATAAATACACAAATCTTGGGTTTTAAAAAGAGATTCTTGAGCTCCATGGGTGAAAGGGCCCCATGAATCAACACTTGACATACCTTGATTGTGAGTTTCTTGAAGTTCTTGAACTTGAAGAACTTGAATCTCCTAGTTTCTTGAAGAACGGTTGGGATCTTGTTCTTGGGGATAGATCTTTGAAAGAAACCCTAATTTTGGTGTTGTAGATAAATAACGAAGTTATGAACCTTAGTATGGTATAATTAGGTATTAAAAAGGGTGGTAAAAGACTAAAAAGACCCTTTTAAATACGGCTTTAAATTGCTGAACGGGATATGCGACGACTTGGGAGACGGTACATCGCTAGCGCGGTGGTTTATCGCTCTGTCCATCACAGTCTATCCAAAAAATGGGTTATTGCCTTATTATCGAAGTTCCGGGTGATGGTTCATTGCTGTCTCGACGGCCCGTAGACCTTCCCATCGCACTAGGCCAGAATGTGATCTTTCTGCCTTGGTTGCGATGGTTTGGGCAACGGTTCGTTGCTAGCTCGATGATCCGTCGGCCATTCCATCATCCCTAGCTAGATGGTAGATGCACTGCCTCTTCTACGATGGTTTGAGAGATGGTCTGTTGCTAGCTCAGCGGTCCATCGACCCCTTTCCATCACACCTGGGCGATTCAGACTGCTTTCTGTATTTTGGCCATAACTTTCTACCCCGATTCCAGATTTAGGCGAATTTGGTATCGATGGAAAGCTTATTCAATTTCCTACATAATAAAAAGTCAAAATCTTAAAAATTCCACGTGTATAAAAGTGTATTCATCTTTTAAATCTAGTATCTAATATTTTTTGGATGATTTTAAGCTAGGTAGAAGTATGGGGTATTACAGAAACTCTCTTTGTCACAAAGACTCTCTACGCTAATAAGTACCATGCCATAGGTTTGCCCTTATTTTCAATCGCCACTACCATGAGTACACTTGGTTGGACATCTCGAAGGGCTTGTTGTTCTTGTAACATAGGTTTGGGGAAGTATAGGATACCATTTAGGAACAAAGTGGCTACACCTCCTTTGAACATCTACGTCATACTATTCCATTCAAATTTTTACCATGGGCCACTTCTTTTGTTTTCACACTTCACACATGCTTATTTTAGCCACCTAGATTTACCCAACTATTTGAAGGCGTTTTCCATTTGCTTATTTTCTTTTCAATCTATGCCTCATTCTTTTTTCATCATTTCTTTTTTTACTGCTTAGTTCATAGGCATCTACTTACATTACAATGGCCCAAAGTCAACTCTTTCAAACTTACCACCCCCAACTTAGACATTTAGCCTCAATTTTTGTTTTTATGTTCAAGGAGGGTAAGGTTCAAGAGAGGGAGAAAATATTTGAATGGATCAAGGTTTGCGACGTGGTTGCCAAAGAAATGCTTGAAGGCTCAAATTGGGTGACTAAGGGAACTATCCTAAGCATGAGTAGGCTATTTAGGCTAAAGTGGGTTCCTATGTTCACAAAGATGGCCTAAGATCATTTCACCAACTAAGCATAGTCAAAATTATCCTTGAAAGACTAACGGTGTAAGTTCTAGATGGTGTAAGCCTTGAAAGAAATGCTCACCGGACATGTCATGCAAACTCCCCAAAGGGGCTCACTTGATCTTCCCACCAAAGACAAAATGGTGTATCTACTAATTTCTACAAGCCAAAATTTTGGAGTCACACAAAGAGGTAAAGTATTATTACAAGGTCGCTCACGTCCGTGCTCTTGATTTTTGAAAATTTTTTAGACAGAGGGGGGTGTTTGTATCACATTTTCACCATTCATAATTTGTTTTTTATGGCACCAAACCATGCCGACGTCTCACATTTTGACTTTCATACATGTGAACCATATAGCTACACAGACTTCACCATAGGTATAATTGTGATCCCAACACAAAAATGCTATGGGTACTCAGACTTCCCTTGTATTTGTTGCTCCGATTCTACAAGCACTTAGATTTCCCCTACATCCATGGCTCAAAACCCAATCACGATGATTTTTCCTTATGAATGTGATAACTCAATCTATCATAGGGAAATGCTCATCCAATGTTACCATAAACAAAACAAAGATAAATTAAATCTATGAATTGAGACAAACAAATAAATCCATGCAATGTGGGCACCACCATTGTGCCCGAATATTACAACCCATAAAAATAAAAATCAACCAAAATAATACTAAGAGTGGATACAATTTTAGAGAAAAGTTGAAAAGGGAGTGTGGGGGGAAATAGGGATAATGGATGGTCATTTAAACAACTTTGATCACAATTGCGGTCCAAGATCCACGATCATGATCATGCAGCGACCGCAATTGAGGAGGAACGAGGCCTGTGATCGCGGTACCTGTCACTGCTTGAGACTACCCCTTAGTCGTAATATAGTGCTTGGAACACAAGTGATCCCAAACTAACCCAAGAAATGACATACTATTAAGCAACTGAATTATAATATATTAAATTGTTATTTTGTAGTGAGGAAATATAATCATGACAAAATCTAAGAGAAATTATATTAGAGATACAATTTACAATCTGATTAAAACTGAGGAGAAAATTGAAATTACATGACTGAATCTGGCTGACATCTATGAAGCCTCTACTATACTGACTATAAATAGCTACCACTAATCATTACATATGAGCAATAAAGTAAAATACACGAACAACATCTGATTGAAGTCACCAAAATAAGAGAACTCATCACCTGCTTGCTGGAACTGCAATTGACTGATCATGATGTGTAGAGTACAATTGGTACCTACATTATGAAATAATGTTGACACATAGATATATATGTGGATGAGCACTTCTAGAATGTACTAAGTAAAGGAGAGTGAATGCAATAAGTAAAACTGATTTCATACATAATCTTAAAACATGCATATTAAGTGTAACTAAACTCACCAAGAGGCTGAAGTAAACTAAAAGCTGAAATATCATATAACATAATTAATAAACATAGTCTGATAAGTTGGTGAATCACTACACTTTAGAACTTTACTTTTGTAGGATAAGAAACAATAAAGCTGGGATATGGTAAAACATGAATACATGAACATACGAAACCAAACACATATGTATTGAGCTGATCTGATTACTTAAATAACTGATGCCTAGGTGACGAAATGATTAAAATCTAAGAAAAGGGACAACTAGTGCCTATATACTGAGTAGCTGATATAAGAATATGGAATAATGATATCCGAACAATGAATAGCCGATGACTAAATACTGACCATGTAACGCTGAACTGAACTTAGTCTAAATAACTAGATTGAAACTATGGAGTATAGTGTCTATGAGATACGGACTAACTTTACAACATGAGATAACTGGGCATAAATACATGAAAACTGTAAAATCTGAGAATGCAAGACCAAGTATATACATTTCTGAAAATAATGTGTAAACAGAAATACTGAAGTCTGGTGATCGAATAATTGAGAGTCTGCATGCTATGGTCTAGCAAACCTAAAATGAGAATGTATTGAATACTGTACTGAGACTGTGGGAGGTGTCATCTAACCAACATGCCCTACTATTAGCTAATTGGGGTCTAACCTGTAACCCCAATTAAAAGGATGCCAGTACCATGCCACGGGTACTAATAGTGGCTGTGTGGATCCACTAAAAAGTCACTCTCAACTGGAAGGTGCTCTAGTAAGATATGTATTACCCTTAACTAAAAGGTGAACACTTTATCAAACCTCAACTGGCAAGTTGATATATCTAACCTACACTGGCTACATAGTATTGGAACTAAGGGACTGCTACTAAATGTCACACGCTCTACTGGTAGGTGAGCCCCCATCCCTAGGTTTGTTTAGTGCTAGATCTTACTCCTAACTAAACTGACACTGATTACAGGATTGAACTATACTTAACTAAACAAACAACTGATTATGATTAACTTGACTGAATAATAATGCTTATAGTTTATCTGAAATCATTCTGAAGATACTGAAACTATGTAAAAAACTAAATTTCAGGTATTCATAACCGCAACACTGAATGGTAATAACAATAAGGACACATGAAAGACTTGAAACCATAATGGAAAAATCATTATTCAAAATCCACCCCATTGTCATTTCATCAAACACATAAAAGTCATGAACTTGAACATTGGAATATGGTATACATGTGAAAGAAACATGAGTGCTTGACTAACTTTATAAGTTGGGGGTTTAATATGAAATCAATAGAATCGATCATGGAAACTTGCAAATCAAAGCATGAACAAATTAATTCACTTAAAAACACTTGTAGGCATGGCAAAGTTCATAATTCAATATTATAACATGAAATTTGATTGGATACGTCATGGGAATTGAAATTTAAAGCATGAGATAACCAAACTTTTCATGAAAACATCCTTGGATATGAATTTAGTCAAATTACTAAGAATATGATTATTTAAAATCATCTTGAACACATGATACTTCATAAACAAATGGGAAAGTTCATATCTTTAATTAAAGAAAAGATTTTTGGGCTCCATGGGTGAAAGGGGACCCATGGATGAACTCCCACATATTATCGCACGCCCTCACTGCCTATCACAAAAATAGATATAACTTTTTGCTCAGGTATCAGATTAAGGCAAAATTGGTATCATTGGATAGAAGATTCAATTATCTACAATTTGGTGGGTCTTGAGACAAAAAATTCCATATATTTCAAATGTTATACACGTTCAAAATAGACCCTTATAGAATCGAATACCAAAATTTGGACAAATCTAAGGCTCTTAGCTCAACTTTGTTCTAAGTGATTTCTATGAACATTTTTCACCCCAAAAGCACTTCACACATTATGATAATGATCATGACACATGAATTCAAATAAAATCATGGGATTATAGCTTACACACGTAGGAGCGACTACTTGATTTCTAGCTCAAAAATATAAGGTGTTACATTATCTCTTCCTTGGAATCATTCATCCTCAAATGAGACTGGTTAGACTGAGAGTACATTACTAAGGTAGTTGAGATGATATAATAAACATGCAATACTTGAAACATGATTGTATAACTGAGTCTGAGCATGATACATGAACTAAATTGATTTCATGAATACATGCAATGACATGAGAATGGTTAAAATGATGAGATAGAAATGAGAGTGTCAACTTATGAGTAACCATTACCTCATGTTGGATCTGGTTTTGTAAGGATAAGATGAGAAATTTAGGACATGGAAACTCGAGGTATTATAATATCTCCCCATGCGATATTTCATCCCCCAAATGATATTGATTTGGCTGAAATACTAATGAAAGACTGTGATGATACAATAGACACTTACGAACTGACTCATGACTGAAAACATAGAATTTGAAACATGATGCATGAACTGAGATGAACTCACAAATCTCATACCCCTTGGGATGGCCATACTCATGAAACTTCAGATAGTAAGACTAGATGGAAAGGCGGAAAACCATAAGAACTTGTCTGTCTGACTACTAAACTAAATTGTTAGCTTTATTGACTAACTCTTACTGAAAGCTTATACTCTACTATACATTCCACTTCAATACTGTACTTCACTTGAGGCTCCTTAAAATATTCACTTGGGCACTGATAACTCTATCTACGAAAGTCTGAGCTGAACTGAATTTTCTTACTATGTTCAAGCCTACTCTAATCTACAAAGTTCACCCATAACACTATGATACTAGTCTGAACCATGAATTTTATACCGCTGTGCTTTCACAACTTCTCATCTCATGAATAATTCTTTTTACCACTTCAACATCTATATTCAACCTCTTACTAGGAATTCACTAACGCGCAATGCATTCATCCACTTATATACCAACATGATATTCAAGCCTGTCTTCATAACCACATATGAACATCTATACAAAACACCTATAAAATCATCTTTCTCATATTCTTCAAACATTTATCATTAACAACTTGCATGCACTACCCCAAGAAAACACACATAGAATTATCGACTAACAAAGAGATATACAAAAAGATTTGCCATAATCTTTATGTAATCTTATAGCCTTATAAAATACAAGAATAATATAATTCTTTCTTTAACAAGGAATATTTACTCTCTCCCATCTAAACAATTACTCATCACCACTATCATTTCATAAGGAAAGGTCACAGAAAGGTTAGAACATGAGGACCTGAAGCATGAAAGAATACTATGCATAACTTGGATACTTAACTGAGGCCTGAAGAATAGAGTATCAAAAACATGAATTCACTAAAGAGAGCTAAGATGAGGACATACATGACATAATCAGAGTTTCACTGGTCATTAAGAGTGTACTAAGAGTACCTGGAATTGAATATTCTATAAAGCATGAATACATGAGTCATGAGCTGCATGACTTGAGTTTGGAGTTCATGATTTCATGGAATATGATTCGTACTGCTGAGTGAACTAGAAATCCTCATACTAGGACGTGAACCGTACATGATTCTAGGGAAAGTGCATAAATATGAGATATGATCATACGACTGACTTGTAAGGCATGAGTAGATGTCGTGATAACTGAAGTAAAAATACTAAAATAAGAATGGGTCAGGTATTTTTCTCCCTTAATACTATTCTACAATACACTGGTGTCACTGCTAGAATTTGAGAGCCTGACTTGGTTAGTTGTTCTATCATCTCCCCCTTTGCTTAAAGCCATTATTCTAAGCCCGCGGAACCCTTTTTGAATAACTCTAAATTAAACTGCCTCCTCTTTACTCTGGAATATGGGGTAATAAACATAAATAATAAACTCACCCTGAAAGACTGCACCTGAAAACGTAGGGACCATTGCTAGGAATTTCTTTTGATATACAATTCTTAGCTTTTTATAGCCCCAGGAATCATGATATAACAACTTAAACACTGACCAACTTAGAATTTTCAAGAGTATCACCATACCATAAACATACACCATCTAGAATTTAAACTCTTCTTTCTATTAGCTCAACCATCCACAATTCAAACTTAGATTCTAACACTTAACATGGATATTACAAACCTTTTAATGAACCATACTACTTGCCTCACAACCTACTAATACCTTATTTGTAAACTTATATTTTTCACTAAACCATGAGAATTTCAATTATACCCACATACCCTACATCAATAACATATAATTTCAAATAAACATATATAAATTCTTGCATACACTATTTCAAGCCTACTGGTTCACTTTTCATACAACTAGCCCCATGGATACATAGTTTGCTAAATCCAGACAAATACTATCCCAACTCTACTACTGCTAAACTTCTGGGTTCATGCTTCTAACTCTAGATCATATGCTATCAAAGGATTCTGAGAAGGGATTTGAAAGCACATCAGACTTTGGCTTAGTGCACAATTTTCATGAACATGAATGAAGTTTTTCAAAATTTGGAACTTAAAAGCATTGCTAGGATACTTTTTAGCCTGTGTGCAATCCCATAACCAACTATAGGGACTGCCTGAGAAAGCTCTATCGGTAAGCATTTAAGCTTGACTATTTCTATGGGCTCAAGAATAAGGAAGAGTTGGCATGAATGGATTAATATAAGAATATGCATAGGTTCCTGAGGGAACTCCTCTACAACATGATCTGAGACATACAAAAAGGGAAATATTTCCTAAATGCCCTATAGCCTGTCGAAGAAAAGTACAGACGTCTTCGTACCATTCTGTAAGGCTTTACTAGACACAGTTTTATAGAAACCCTAGGACACTTGAACTCTCGGCTCTGATACCAAGTTTTTCATGACCCGAGACTACCCCTAGTCGTAACACGATTCTTGGAACCACAACTGATCCCAAACTATCCCATGAATTAACATACTGCTAAGCAACTGAATTATAATATATTAAATAGTTATTCTACTGTGCGAATTATAATCATGACAAAATCTATGATAAATTAAATTATTAATACAATATACAATCTGATAAAAACTGAGGAGAAAACAAAAATTACATGACTTACACTGACTGAAATCTATGATGCCTTTACTATACTGACTTTAGATAGGTAGTACATAACCCCAGCTACCACTAATCAATACATATGAGAAATAAAGTAACGTACCCAAACAACATATTACTGAAGTCCCCAAAATAAGAGAACTCATCACCTGCTGAATAGAACTGCAACTATCTGATTATGATGTATGGAATACAACTGGTACCTATATTATAAAACAATGTAGCCACACAGACGTATATATGGATCTGTACTTTTGGAATATACTGAGTAAGAGGGGGTGAATGCAATAAGTAAAACTGATTTCATCCATAATCTTGAAACATGCATGCTAAGTATAAGTAAACTCACTAAGAGGCTGAGGTAAACTGAAAGCTGAAATATCTTAAAGCATGAGTAACAAACATAGTTTGATAAGCTGGTGAATCACTACACGTAGTTTGTTAAAACTTTACTTTTGTAAGATAAATAGAACTGAAGATAGGATATAGTAAAACATGAATACATGAACATACGAAATCAAACATACATGTACTGAGCTAATCTGATTACTTGAATAACTGATGCCTAGGTGATGGAATGATAGAAATCTAAGAGACGGGATAACTAATGCGTTAGAATCTAAGAAAAGGGATAACTAGCACCTATATATTGAGTAGCTAAAATAATAATACGGACTACTAATATCTGAACACTAAATAATTGATGATAGAATTTGATCATGTAATACTAAACAGAACATAATCTGAATAACTAGAATAAAACTGTGGATTACTGTGCCTATGAGATAAGGACTAGCAAAAACACATGAGATAGCTGAGCATAAATGTATGAAAACTATAAAATCTAAGAATACAAGACTAAACATATATATTTCTAAAAATAATCTTTAAACTAAAATACTAAAGTCTAGTGACTGAATAACTAAGAGTCTGTATGTTATGGTCAAGCAAACCTGAATTGAGAATATATTGATTAATATACTGAAACTGTAGGAGGTATCATCTAAACAACATGCCCCAATTTGAGCTAATAGGGTCTAACCTGTAACCCCAGTAGAAAGGGTATCGATACTGTGCCGCGGGTACTAACAATAACTTTATGGATCAACTAAAGAATCACCCTCAACTGGAAGTTTCTCTAATGAGATATATGTTACCCTCAACTGGTAGGTGAATACTTTATCAACCCTCAGCTGACAGGTGGATATTTCTAACCTAATACATAGTTCTAGAATAAGGGACTGTTACTAAATGTCACACTCTCTACTGGCAGCTGACCCCCATCCCTAGGTTCGGTCGGTCCTAAATCCTACTCCTAACTAAATTGGCACTAATTACGGTACTAAACTATACTTAATTGAATAAATAACTGATCATGATTAACTTGACAGAATGATAATGCTCATAGTCTATCTAAAATCATTCTGAAGATACTGAAGCTATGTAAACAACTAAATTTTAGGTATTCTTAACCCCAACACTGAATGGGAATAACAATAATTACACATGAAAGCTTTTAAACCACAATGGGAAAATCATTATTTAAAATCCATCACTTTGGCATTTCATCAAACACATAAGTCATGAACTTGAACATGGGAATATAGTATACCTGTGAAAGCAAAATGAGTGCATGACTAACTTCATAAGTTGGGGGTTTAGCATGAAATCAATGGAATAGGTCATGGAAAGTTGCAACTCAAAGCATGAATATATTAATTTACTTGAAAAAACATGTAGACATGGAGAAGTTCATAATTTGATATTATTACATAAAATTCAATTGGATATGTTATGGGAATCCAAACTTAAAGCATGCGATAACCTAAATTTTCTTGAAAAGATCCTTGGACATGAATTTAGTCAAATTACTTAGGAAATCATGATTTAAATTTATCTTGAACACATGATACTTCATAAACAAATGGGAAAGTTTAAATCATTAATTCAAGAAAAGCTTTTTGGGCTCCATGGGTGAAAGTGGACCTATGGATGAACTCCCACATACCTTAATAAGTGATTTTTCTAGAATTTCTTGAACTTGAATTCTTGAACTCTTTGTGTTCTTGAGAGGATAAAATTGAGTTTTGTTCATGGGGGAAAGAGGAGGGCTTTTACATGAGGGATTTTGAAGAAGATGGGCAAATAATGCCCTTTCGGGTGTTATAATTTGTCCCATGGACATTTGGGGTTGAAGGAAAAGGACCAAAGTGCCCCTTGACCCCTAAGAAATTGAAAACATAAAGGAATCGACCATGTGATGTGATATTCCGTCTAGGGCGATAGACCCCATGACGCACGCTCTATTCTAGTGCTGTAAGCCCTGCGGCACTGGCTTATCGCGCGCTCTCTCTGCCACTTACAAAAATAGCTATAACTTTTTCTTAGGTATCAGATTAAGATAAAATTGGTTTCGTTAGAAAGCTGATTGAATTATCTACAATTTGGTTGGTCTTGAGCCAAAAAATTCTACATATATATAAAGTTATACACATTCAAAATAGACCCTTGTAGAATCGAATACCAAACTTTAGACGAATCAAAGGGCTCGTATCTCAACTTTGTTCTAAGTAATTCCTATGAACATTTTTCACCTCAAAAGAATTTCACACACTATGATAATGATCATGACATATGAATTCAGATAAAATCATGGGATCATAGCTTACACATGTAGGAATGATGGCTCAATTTCTAGCTTTAAAATATAGGGTGTTATATTTTCTCCCCCTTGGAATCATTCATCCTCGTATGAGACTGGATATACTAAGAGTACTATACTAAGGTAGCTGAGATCATATACTGAACATGCATAACTTCGAAGATGATTGCATAACCGAGTCTGACCATGATGCATGAATTGAATTAATTTCGTGAATACATGAAATGACATGAGAATTTATAAGGCAAAGATAGAAATGAGAGAGTTAACTTATGAGTAACCATTATCTCTTGTTTGATTTGGTTTCATGAAGATAAGATGAGACATTTAGGAAATGGAAACTCGGGGTATTACAACACTCCCCCTTGAGATATTTTATCCCCCAAAAGATACTGACTTAACTGAAATACTAAGGAAAGACTGAGATGATGCATTGGACACTTTCAAACTGAATCATGACTGAATATCTAGAATCTGAAACATGATGCATGAATTGAGCTGAACTCACAAATTACATGGATGAGAACAAACTACCTCTTGGAATAGCCATACTCATGAAACTTCAGACAGTAAGACTAGATGGAAAAACAAAAAACCATAAGAACCTATCTGTCTGACTACTAAACTAAATTGTTGGCTTTATGAACTAACTCATACTAAAAAATATACTCAACTATACTTTACACTTTAATACTGCACTTCACTTGAGGCTACTTAAAATATTCACACAGGTACTGATAACTCTATCTACTAAATTCTGACCTAAACTGAATTTCTCACTATGTTCAAGCCAACTCTAATCTACAAAGTTCACACATAACATTGTTGTACTAGTTTGAACCATGAATTCAATACCCCTCGCACTTTCACAACTTCCCATATCAGGGATAATTTAATTACCACTTCAACAGCTACATTCAACCTCTTACTAGGAGTTCAATAATGCGCAGTGCATTCATTCACTTATAAACCAACATGACATTCAAGTTTGTCTTCATAACCACATATGAACGTCTAAATAAACACCAATAAAATCATCTTTTGCATATTCTTCAAACTATTATCATTAAAAACTTGCATACATTACCCAAAGATAACACACATAGAATTCTCAACTAACTAAGACATATACAAAAAGCTTTGCCTTAATATTTCTTCCACCTTACAGCCTTATATAAAATAAACATACTATAATCTTTTATTTAACAAGGAACATTTACTCTTTCTTATCTAAATAATTATTCATCACCACTATCATTTCATATGGAGAGGTCACTGAAAGGTTAGAACATGAGGACATGAAGCATGAAAGAATACTATGCATAACTTCAACACTTGACTAAGGCCTGAGGAATAGAGTATAAAAAGCATGACTTGATCGAAGAGAGATAAATTGAGGACATACATGACATAATCTGAGTTTCTCTAGTCATTAAGAGTATACCATGAGTACCTAGAACTGAATATTCTGTAAAGCATAAATACATTAGTCATGAGCTGCATCACCTGAGTTTGTTGTTCATGATTTCATGGAATATGATTCGTATTGCTGAGTGAACTGGAATGCCTCATACTAGTAGCAGAAAGCATACATGATTCTATGGAAAGTGCATGAATATGAGCTATGATCATAAGCCTAACTAATAAGGAATGAGTAAATGTCATGATACCTAAAGTAAAAATATTGAAAATAGAATGGGTCGGACATCTTTCTCCCTTAATACTATTCTACAATACACTGGTGTCACTGCTAAAATCTATGAGCCCAACTTGGTTACTTGTTCTATCATCTCCCCTTTCGCTTAAAGCCATTATTCTAAGTCTACAGGACCCTTTTTAAATGACTCTAAACTAAACTACCACCACTTTACTCTAGTGTCTGGGTAATACACATAAATGGTAAACTCACCCTGAAAGACTACACTAGAGAAGGTAGGTCCCACTATTAGTACATTCTTTTGATATACAATTCTTTGCTTTTTATAGCCCCAACAATCATTATATAACAACATAAACATTGACTAATTTAGAATTTTCAAGAGTATCACCATACCATGAGTTCATACCATCTAGAATTTTAACTCTTCATTCATTAGCTCAACCATCCATAATTCAAACTTAGATTCTAACACTTAATATGGATATTACAAAACCTTTAATGAACTATAATACGTCCCTTACAACCTAATAAAACCACATTTCTAATCTTATACTTTTCACTAAACCATGAGAATTTCCATCACACCAACATACCCTACATCAACAACATATAATTTTGAATGAACATATATAGATTCTTGCATACACTATTTCAAGCCTACTAGTTCACCTTTTATAAAACTAGCCCTATGGATACATAATATGCTAAATCAAGATAAACACTATCCAACTCTACTACTACTAAACTTTTGGGTTAATGCTTCTAACTCTAGATCATATGCTATCAAAGGACTCTAAGAAGGGATCTGAAAGCACATTGGACTTTGGCTTAGTGCACAATTTTCATGAACATGAATGAAATCTTTCAAACTTCAAATCTTAAAACTGCTGGGATACTTTCTAGCCTGCGTGCAGTCCTATAACCATCTATGGGGAACTATTTCTATGGCCTCAAGAATAAGGCAGAGTTGGCATGAATGGATTAACATTAGACTCTACATAAGTTCCTGAGGGAACTCCTTTATCGTATGATCTGAGACATGAAAGAAGGGAAATATTTCCAAAATAGCCTATAGCCTCTCGAAGAAAAATATAAACGTCTTCATACCCTTCTGCAAGACTCTACTAGACATGGTTTCATAGACACCTTATGACACTTAAACTCTGGGCTCTGATACCAAGTTTGTCACGACTCGAGACTACCCCCTAGTTGTAACACGATGCTTGGAACCACAGGTGATCCCAAACTAACCCATGAACTGGCATACTGTTAAGCAACTGAATTATAATATATTAAATAGCTGTTTTGCTGTGCAAAAATATTATCATGACAAAATCTAAGAGAAATTGTATTACTAATACAATTTATAATCTAATAAAAACTGAGGTGAAAACTAAGATTACATGACTGACTCAGATTGAGATATATCAAACCTCTACTTTACTGACTATAGATAGTTAGGACATGACCCCAGATGCCACTAATCAATATATATGAAAAATAAAGTAAAGTACACGAACAAAATCTGACTAAAGTCCCCAACATAAGAGAACTCATCACCTGCTGGCTGGAACTGTAACTATTTAATCATGATATGTGGACTATAAATGGTACCTACATTATGAAATAATATAGCCACATAGAAGTATATGTGGATCTAGTACTTCTGGAAAGTACCGAGTAAGCGAGGGTAAATGCAACAAGCAAAACTGATTTCATACATAATCTTAAACATTGCATGCTAAGTATAAGTATACTCACCAAGAGGTTGAAGTAAACTGAAAACTAAAATAACATAAAAAATGAGTAACAAACATAGTATGATAAGCTGGTGAATCACTACACTTAGTTTCTTAAAACCTTACTTTTGTAGGATAAGTAGAACAGAAGCTGGGATATGGTAAAACATGAATACATAAACATATGAAACCAAACATATATGTACTGAGCTGATCTTATTACTCGAATAACTGATGCTTGGGTGACGAAATGATTGAAATCTAAGAAAAGGGATAACTAGCACCTATATACTAAGTAGCTGATATAAGAATATGGACTACTGATATCTGAGCACTAAATACTGATCATGTAATACTAAACTGAACTTAGTTTGAATAACTGGACTAAAACTATGGAGTAGTGTTCCTATAGATAAGGACTAACTGAACAACATGATATAACTAAGAAAAAATGCATGAAAACTGTAAAATCTGAGAATGCAAGACCAAGCATATATATTTCTAAAAATAATTTGTAAAATAATATACTGAAGTCTGGTGACTGAATAACTGAGAGTTTGTATGCTATGGTCAAGCAAATCTGAATTAATAATATATTGTATAATGTACCGAGACTATAGGAGGCATCATCTAACCTACATGAGCCAATATGAGTTAATTGGGATCCAACCTGTAACCCAGTTGAAAGGGTACCGGTACTGTGCCACGGGTACTAATAATGGCTGTGTGGATCCACTAAAGAGTAACCATCAAATGGAAAGTCATCCAATGAGATATGTGTTTCCATCAACTGGTAGGTGAACACTTTATCAAACCTCAGCTTGCAATTTAATATCTCTAACCTATATTGGCTACGTAGTTCTAGAACTAAGGGACTGGTACTAAAGGTCACACCCTTTACTGGCAGGTGATTCCCCATCCCCAGGTTTGGTCGGTGCTAAATACTACTCCAAACTAATATGAAACTGCTAACAAGACTAAACTATTCTTAACTAAGGCTATGGGGCATTATAGTACTGTAATACCAGTGCTTTTTCTTAGCTTGAAAATCGTCTTAAGGATGTTACAACTTGCTTTGAAATAAGAATTTATTCTTATACACACGGTATTTCCATAATTTTCAATTCCTATCATGTGGTAAATTGAATAAGATTTCCATCGATATATAATTCACCCAAATCTTACACCCGGGCGAAGAGTTAGAGCCTCTTTAATGAGACAATGTATCACCTAAGCCTTCAGTGCGTCGCGGAGATAGCTCAAATAGCAATTGTCAATTTCCAGTATTGCTCTGCAATAGTGGTACGTCACACCAAACTTCCAGGTCTCAAACAAGGTGGCGACATCATAGCTCCACATCGCGCCACCATGTAGATTCCCAATTGTTCAGTTCCAGTGAGTTGGCGCGATAGTGGCGCATCGTGCCAAAGATGAAAATCAGGAAAATTTTCTCAGAAATTTAAATACGTGTCCAAGGGTTAAAAGGGTAAATTTCCCACCCTATAGAAGCCTTATAACACGAGATCTGGCCATAATTCAGCAGCTTATACTCAATTACTCTAAAAAACTCTCAAGAGCAAGCCCTAGGGTTTTCATAGAAGGTTCAATTCCAAGGGAATTCACCGTCAAATTTCAAGAATCTCTCTGTCAATATTCATAGAATCACGAAATAAGGTATCTTAGTATTCATTCATGGACTCCTTTCGTTCATGAAGTCCAAGAATCTTTTTTCTAAATTCAAGTTATGGATTTTCTTTATGAATTTCATGATTGGATTGCTCTTGTTCATGTTGATAATGACTAATTGCATTCTAATCCATTTTTGGTGATAAATTTCATATATAATCGATTAGTAATGATGTAGATTCATGTAAACCTGGGATTAAAAACCTTGGATGATGAAATTAGAGATGAATCATGATGTTTGATTGTTATATAATGTTGTTTACAAATTCTATTCCTATTATGTGTATGGTTAAATGCCTAGATGAAGGAACAATCCCCAACTAGTATGATATCATGAAATCCCCATGTATGTACAAGCTTATACTTATCACATGTTTGATGAAGTGCTTCAATATATGAATTATGAATTGTGTTGTTGGTCATGTATTCAAGTAAGCCATGCTATGTCAGTTTCTTCTTATCGAGTCCTGGGGTACTTGTACCCAAACATTTAGTTGTGTGCCTAGAGCCATGTTATGTTTTAATGATACTCTCAGTCAAGCTATGATCCATAGAACTCAGTCAGTCATGTGACTCAGAAATCTCAGTAATCCCAGTAGCTCAGTAATCTCAGTGATCTCAGTACTCAGTAATCTTAGTAATCTCAATAATCCCAGTAAGTCTCAGTAACCTTAGTACTCTCAGTTAGTCCTCAGATCTCAGTACATTTTTCAGTCAACAGAACTCAGTAAATTTTGTTTAGCTTCGCTAAATAATACCACTAGTATCAGTTCAATTCATCTAATTAGTTCAGTTCAGCTAATCAATTTAGTTCAGTTAATCAGTTCAGCATAATTAGTAAGTTTAGTGTCTATTCAGATGGGAGTAGGAATTAGCACCGAGTGAACCTAAGGATGGGAACTCACCTATTATTTGAGGGTGCGATTCTAAGAAGCAATCCTTGCATTCTAGAACTATGTAGCCAGGATAGGTTGAGACATCGTAGCCTGCTATATGAGGGTAAATAAGGTGGCTTAACCTATTATATGAGGGTTCCCACTGTTCTTGCTAGAGTTACCTATTATATGAGGGTTACTCACATGTTTTCCTTACTAGTGGCGCAGTATTGACACCCATCCAATCAGGGCACAGATTGGACCCCAGATCAACTGTTATAGCATAATTGGGGCATGTCAATTAGATGACTACTTCCCACAGTCTCAGTTACTGTCTCAGTCTCAGTAAAAAAACTTAGATAGTTTTTTAAATTTTAGGACTATCAGATACAGTCAATTCAGATACAGTACAGAACTCAGATAGTTCCATCAGATTCAGGACTATCAAATACAGTCGCTTATGTTATCAGTTATATCAGTTCTCAAAACTCATGTTATCAGTATTCAGCTTCAGGACTGTTAGATATTGTCAACCAGACCAGTTCTTCATAATCATAACTGTCTGACATAGTTATTCATATATCAGTAACATAGTATCAGTCCCTCAGTATTCAGTAATATAGTATCAATATTTCTCACTCATCAGTGAATCAGATATCTATATCAATAAACTCAGTAGTTAGAACTAAGTATTCAGTCCTATCATAATCTCAGTTATAGTTATGTAGTCATGTATGTATTCTCACATTCATGTTAGTCAATCAGTTAGTATTATTCATGCATATAAACCATTTGCATTCAGCCTAGCTCACTTGCATACCAGTATATTCAAAGTACTAACATATTTTCACTATGGTGTCTTATAGAATAAGTTTAGAAGCATGAGCTCCAGAGAACCAGTAGCATCCCAGTTCAGCGATCAGAGTTAGCAGTGAGTTCTCATCCTTTGAGGACATGATAATTACATTACTATTTTAGTTTCTAGTTTATTTTAGTAGATGGAGTTAGTTGGGGACATGTCCCATCAACTCCTTATTCAGACAATTTAGAGGCTTTCAGACTATAGCATGTCAGAAAGTTATTTTAGATTTGTTTTGGTATTGTTATACCGCTTTCAGACATTGTTCTTAGAAGATGTTTATCCAGTCTGAACATTATGGCATTTTAGTTCATGTTTCCACATTTTTCAGTCTTTTATGCACGATACAGGTGCAAATATCACTCATGGGTTAGCTTGTGGTCCTTCGGGGTCATGAGCACTGTGTAGTGTTCCGGTCAGAAAATTGGGTCATTACAAGTACCTGTGGCTAAATTTTTGTCCTCTACACTCTCCTATTTAGTCTAATACTAAAATTTTCACACTTTCCCCTATTCAACTTCATTAAAGACACCTCAAAGCTCCACGAATTCATGGATTAATCAAAACCAAAAGTAAAATCTGTTCTACTAAATCAAAAACAAAAGACACAACCCACTTTCATGGCATTTGTGGGTTGTCTCCCACATAGCACCATAGTTATCATCATGGCACGACATCTTTTGACTATCATTTATGTCTCTATTATGAATATTTGAATATTTCACCTAACTTTTGATTAACACATCTTCAAGGTACTTTGGTTAAAAGTAAGGGCAGAATAATACATATTCTATCTCACCACTTTGAAGACTTAAACCTTTTACCCAACTTCACATTGAACTTTTAAATAGGCTTGTTGAGTATTGGTGAGAACATAAAAAAATTCACTTGTCAAACCTTGGATTTTGCACTTATCGACCTTTAAGTCAGGGATGCTATTTCGTCCTTTTAGAATGAAAAACTCCAAAATATAATAATTTTTACCTCATCTCCAAAGTTCATCATTTTCTTAGGTGGCCCAACTTTCATCACATCCACCAAGTATATTTTCAAAAAGTGGTTGGAATGAGGTCTTCTTCCTAATTCTAGAGTCGTATTCTCCTTGACATTCTAACCCCAAAATGAACTAGAGTCTTCACAAAAGATTTCCTTGGCTTGTTCTTTTGACTCTAGTACCATTTCCTCAACCTTGGAATCCTTCATTAGTTATAGTTTGGTTGATTGGCAAATCACCAAGGATTCTTAACTAGCAAACTCATAATCAACCCATGGTTTGATATCTCTTTTTTATCATCCTCTATTTGAAGATTAGGCATATTTGTGGTGTTTAAAAGATTGGTCTCCTCATCCAGTGTATTCCAATCATTAGGAATAAGACAAACCCCTAATTTCTTTTGATCCTGATCTTGAACAAAACATATGGCAGAATAATTATATGGAAGAGTATAAGCACAAAGCTTGGGATAACGAAATTCAAGATGATCCAAATCCCCTGAATCCGCCATCTACGTAGGGTGTTCAATAAACTACCATGATAATCACTATGTGATTATTGGTCAAAGAGAATGTTAGATTGGTAGCTACCCGTACTGTAGCTCAAGAGAAAAGAGTGAGATAGGAAAGATTACCGAACAACACTTGGCATAGAGCTAGAAGAAGTAGAGCTCAACCACCCCCAACTTATCAGTATTTACCAATTTTTAATGATTTGACAGAAGACTTTGGGGGTATGTTGAACCTATTGAGATAGGAGATATAATTCTTTTTGAGTTTCCCAATGGGGAAAAGTTTGACATTACGAGTAACCTGATTTAGTTGATTTATCTGAAGGGTGTGTTTGTAGGTTTTTTGACGGATGATGCAAACATGCCTATAATAAATTTTGTTGGGATTCGTAGTTTGTATAATCTACCTGGGGTGAGTCAAGAAGCTTTGAGACTCAGGTTGTTCCCATTTTCTCTTATAGGTGAAGTGGCGTTATGGTTAGAGGAACTACCTCATAGATCTATTACCTCTTGGAATGAGATACGGACATAATTCTTTGACATATTTTTGTCGCCTTCTAGAATGTTATAGATGAAGAATGAGATTTATAATTTAAAGTAATTACATTCAGATGCACTATACGAGACTTGATTGATATTCAAGAAAATGTTGATTAATATGCCCAATCATAAAATTTTAGGAAGTAATTTTCTTAAGATATTCTATAGAAACCTAAATGAAAACACCAAAGTTATCGCTGATACTATTACTAGTATAACTTTTATGAGCCTTCACTGGGAGTTAGTTGCAGAAATGTTAGATTGGGTCTATAAAACCAATCGAGGGTGGTATACTTGGGAGGCAGAAAAAGGAGTTGATACTTATGTTATTGGTCCTTTCAGTAAGCAGAGATTCCTAAATGATACAATGGCTCAAGAGGTAGCACAACTGATGACAAAGATTGAGTTACTCATCAAATAGTTTGTAAATATAAACGCATAAAAAAGGTGAATATAAGTGGAGCGCTAAGTAAATCTATTAACATGATAAGCCTGACTCTGAGAAGGAAGCTAAGTATTTAAATAAAGAGATGACAGGTTTCTAAGCTAATGGCCAAGGGTCCCATAAGGACACTTAGAACTCGAGGTAAGGGAATTAAGGTCAGAACTATTATGGGGATAGGTATAAGGATAGGAGAAGAGAAAGATAACGACTTGAGAAAAAAGGACGACAATAAGAAGTGGTGCGTATATTCCACCAGGGAACTGTGATGCTTTTTTGAGGATGGTATAATTTCTTGTGAAGCTGGTTAAGGTTTTAGAGAGCCAAAAGAGTTGTCTTAAGGAGATTAATGCTGACATTTTGGGATCGAGCTAGAAATTATAATCACATGCTACTGTGGTTGTGCAGATTGAGCAACAATTTGGTCATGTGTCAGCTATATTATATCAGCATCAATCGAGCATTCTTTTGAGAAACATAATTTAGAATTTGAAAAATAATTGGCACTGCCTAGACCTTATCATTAGAAGTGGTAAAGTTACTATTGATCCAACAATGCTTGTGTTTGATGAAGTAAGGGATGATATAATAGAGATTTATGATGCATCTAAATTTGAATCTAAAAAGTTAGTAACTACTTGTGAGACATCACAAAAATTAATGAATGTTGAAAAATGAGTTGATACTGATAAATAACACGACCCGAATCGAGGCCTTGTTTAGGGGCACCTCAAGTCCAACAAGGACCAGTGGTCACACGACTATCCATTCCAACCAATTAACAACCACATATAATCAAGATAATAACCAAGTCCATATCCAACCAGAACATACCATACCTAAGTCCACCGTTTGTCCATACAAAGACTCTAAAAACAATCCAGGAATATATAGTTGGGACATACCCTCGACAATAGCCAAAATCAATATCTAAGTCCATACCAATAAAGACATAAGAAAACTCAAAACAAAAAATAGAGCCTTCCAAAGTATGGAACCTCACCACTTCAAATCACCACAAGATGTTACCAAGTTTGATCACTGAGATGAAGGTATAAGGATATGATCAACACCTACATCGAATGGAGATACAATGTCAAAGATGGTTAGTAGTTGGAGCACTAGCATATAACTCAAGGATAAAGATAAAATATTGCCAACATTTCAAAACCATCCAACCAATACATACAACCAATACAACATATACTTATACATATATATATATACACACCATATTGGGGTAGGGAATTAGATTAGCATGAACTTTAAAAACATAAACCTAGACTGTGTATCATAATCATCATAGAAAAAGGCACCTACAAGCTATATGGGTCCAGGTATCCCCTAGCTTGAAGGGCCCTAGTGTGTGTAGCCGTACGAACCAAAGAATATCCATAACCGTGTATGCCTATGTGGGGGACTCGAACCTCTCAACATAATCAAGGTGATATAGCACCAATGTATAAAACATGGGGGACCCAAACCTTCCATTCATAGTTTATTCAAGGGACTCAAACCACCCATCATAAGACACCTGCATCGGCTAGTGCAATTTCCAGTGTTAGTACTTTAGACTCCACTTTCATGGCTCAATTACACATCATGCTTTAAAACCCAAATTAAAACAATAATTTTTAATTCACAACTAATAAGCTAATTGCCTACATAAGGTATTCCATTGGTATCGTCATACCAACCCCACTTTTAAGCGTACAACAATGCCATAACTATTAACATTTAACTTTAGGACTCAAACCCACTAATCATACAAAGTCATTAATATAATGAAACATTAGGGACTCAAACCCATTATCAATTAGAGAAATAAATCAATTTAATATTTAGGGACTCAAACCATTTTTAATCAACTAAACTACTAAGGTTATCATTCATGTTCTTATATGGTCGACTAGGCTTTCACTAGACCATTTAATAACTATTCGTACTCATTAGGACAATGACTTAGTTCAAAATACATTTCAATTAAAATTATGGTCATCAATACCTTTACAAAATCATTCATCCTTCATTAGCAATCTTATACCAAACATTAGTACAAAGACCCATTTCATCATATGACTAGTTTATTCTCTTAGGCATTTTCACAAACACTTTGAGGGCATCCTATTATCAAGACAAAAATCAAGGTAAAAACCACCAAGTTTAGGGCCATACTTGACCCATTTGTTAAACCACAATCAAAAAGCACCCACATATGCAAACCATAAAAAAAAACATGTATAAATACAAGTTAAACCAAGGGTAAACAATACTCAATAATATTCTTCAAAACCCTCAACATTAGTTTTCAAAACCACCATTCAAGAATTAAAATCAATGTCTAAAACACACGATATTTGAGAACTAACAACAAGGGAAGAGTCATATGGCTTATACATGAAGATTTACGAAAAAAACATGGCCCTTAAGCCTTTAGATGAACACTTATGGAAACCTTAGCCCCAATCTTCAAGAGAGTATTTAGAAAGAGTATTGGAATGTTTGATCCTTCAAAAGTATGTTATAAGAGGCCACAAGATGTTATAGGATATGGGGACTTAAGGTTTTTGGGGCGGGAAATATTTGGAATGCCCTCAACTTAAAAGATGAAAACTTTCTCGTAGGAGGGTATGACTATCCTACCCAAACTGTACCCTAGGGTATGAGTGGTAACCTTATATCACACCCTGGGTCTTACCTTAGACCTCCATACCATCCAACATACAATCATAAGGAACTGTCATATCCTATCATATGATAAGTACCCTTAGAACCGTACCTTGGTCAGAATCATCTAGACCAAACATAGGGCATCATACGACTTAATAGCATACATATTGTACCTTAACATATGACTAGTAAGATGCCTAATATTACCTTGGATAGAATGCAACCAAACTAAACTTCCTAACATACAAGTGAGGGGGCATAAACTATATTTTAGCATTCGACAAGTATGCTCAAACCGTATGTAGTCCAGAAACTCAAACTTAGGAAATTCTCTAAGTGAAGACTAGGTGTTTTAACAATGGAGAGGTTAAGGAGATTGGACCAGTTTTGAAGCATATTACATGACCTTCTTCACCTTTTCTCAAAGGTTTAAGAAGAATAAGGAAGAAGGGAAATATTTGAAATTTATGTCGATATTGAAAGAATTGTCTGAGAATATCCATCTATATTCCATCTTATAGAAGCATTAGAGCAGATGCTTGGTTATGAAATGTTCATGAAGGATTTAATGAATAAGAAGTGGATGGTGAGTTTTAAGCTCACTGATTATGCATTATTGTAGTGCTATTGCTTCCCAATCATTAGTTGAGATAAAAGAGGATCGTGGAGCTTTCATGACTCTTTCAGTATTGGATCCCTGAATTTTACATAAGCATTGTATGACTTAGAAACTAGTACTAATCTGATGTCGATAATTGTATACAAGAAGTTGTGGTTGGGGTAACCTAACACAACATCTATGAGACTATTGATGGTTTATAGTACTATGAAGAAGCCATTTTTTATTTTGTGTGATGTTTTGGTAAAGGTTAATTCTTTCATATTCCCAGATGGTTTTGTGATTCTTGATTATGAGGTAGATTTTTAAATACCTATTAGCTTAGAAAGGCCCTTCCTATCCATGAGTAGGTCATTGGTTGGCATAGAGATGGGACATATAAAATTCAAGCTCAATGATGAGCCTATTACTTTTAATGTGTGTTAGTTGATACGACAACTGAAAGATATACAAGTAAAGATTATGATAGGCACTGTTGATGAAGATTTATTAATTGCACCTATTGAGGAGAAACTTAGGGTTGAGGAATTAGCGATATTTATTATGAATTTTGATAGTGATGGCATTGAGAAGTATGATAAGATGGTGAGATCTCTTATTGGCAGCGGTTCTTATTCTTATGCACCAAAGGAGTTGGATATTGATTTTAAGAATATAGTGATTCCACCAGCTCAACCATCTATTAAGGAGCCAACAGTTTGGAATTGAAGGTCATTCCTTCTCACTTGCCTTATGTATTCTTGGGGGATAACAATACCATATCATTTATCATTGTTATATATTTGTTTAATATGAAGGTTGAGGCTTTGATTTCAGTTTTTCAGAGGTTTCAATGGTCCATAGGTTGGACTATTACAAATATTATTAAGATTCTACCAAGTATTTTCACATATAAGAGTATGTGCCAAGAATTAAGCATCAATGTCATCTAAATCCACCTATGCAAGAGGTACTCAAGAAGGAGATAAAAAGGTTAAATGCTGGTGTAGTTTACTCTATTGTCGATAATAAGTGGGTAAGCCCAATTTATATGTATCAAAGAAAGATGGGATCACCGTGGTCTTTAATGAAAAGAATAAGTTAGTGCCCATGAGACTAGTCATGGAATAGAGAGTTTTTATGGATTATCATAAGCTGAACACATGGACGTAAAAGGATCACTTTCCTATGCTATTTATGGACCAGATGTTACACCGTCTTGCAGGTAGAGATGGTATATATATCTTAATAGTTATACAAGCTGTAATTAGATTTCTATTACCTACGAAGACCAAGATAAAACCACTTTCATATGTCCATATGATATATTTTTATCAAGAGAATTCCTTTTAGACTTTGTAATGATCCCTCCACCTTTCAGTGTTTTATAATGTCTATCTTTTTATATGATGGACGATGCTATATAGGTCTTTATAGATGATTAGTCGATTGTGGGTGACTCTTTTAATAACTGTTTGGCCTACTTAGCTAATGCACTTCAGAGATATAAGAAGTGCGGCTTGGTATTAAATTAGGAGAACTGTCACTTCATGGTTAATAAGGGGATAGTTTTGGAACATAATATTTTGAAGAAGGGAATAGAGGTTGACAAGGCCAAAATTGAAAAATATCCCCCACTAATTTTTTTAAAGGTATTCAGAGTTTCTTAGGTCATGCAGGGTTGTATAGGCGGTCCATCAAGGAATTCTCCTAGAACTTTAAATCCATTGCACAAGTTATTAGAGAAGGAGGTGAAGTTTGTATTTGTTGATGCTTGTCTCAAGGCTTTTGAGTGCCTAAAAGAGAGGTTGATTTTAGCTTCTATCATTGTGTCTCCGGATTGGACTCTCCTATTTAAGGTGAAGTGTGATGCCAGTGATGTGGACCTAGGATTTATCCAAGGCCAAATATGTAAGAAAATATCCCATCTTCTAAGCCATCAAAGCACTCAACCCCATACAGAAATATCATGTGGTTTATGAGAAAGAGTTACTTATGGTAGTATTTGCTATTGAGAAATTTCAAGCCTATTTTATTGGGAACAAATTCATTATGCATATGATCATGTAGCTTTAAGGTATCCTAAGGTGATGAAATATGCAATACATTGACTAATTTGGTGGGTACTATTGCTTCAAGAATTCAAATTTGAAGTAAAGGACCACAAAGTTACAAAAAATCAGGTTACAGACCATCTATCCATCCTAGAAGAGAAGGCAATGCTCAAATTTGGGGATGAGCTTGAGATTTATCATATTTTTTAGATGAGCAGCTCTTGGCAACATCATATTCCTCGGGTTACTAATTTTGCAAATTATTTGGCAAGTGATCTTATCCTAAAAGATATATCATTTCAATTGTGAAAATAATTTATGCATGAGGTACGGATGTTTTTCTAGAATGATCATTACTTATTTTAGGTGTATGGGGATGGTGTAATTCAGATGTATTCTCAAAGTTCAGAGGATGAACATTCTTGAGGCCTGTTATTCATCTCTCATTGGGGGTCACCATGGAAGTACTTGGATGACCCATAAAATTTTGCAGTATGGTTATTATTAGCCAATGATTTATAAAGTTACACATGATTATGCTCGGGCCTGTGACCAATGCTAGTTTAATGTCTCACAGAATCATAAGCTCCAAATGACATCCATTCTTAAGTTAGAGTTGGTTGATGTGTAGGGAATTGATTTCTTGGGTCCATTTGTGAGTTCCCATGGTATGAAGAACATTTTGGTAGCAGTCGACTATGTTTCTAAGTTGGTGGAAATGGGTGTGCTTCTTAATAATGAAGGTCAAAGCATGACTGCATTTTTGAAGAACATATTCTCTCTATTTGGTACTCCATGTGCTATCATTAGTGATGGTGGGTCCCATTTCTCCAATTACCTTTTTAAGATACTACTTGAGAAATTTAGTGTGAACATAAGGTGGAAAGACCTTAACATCTACAGATAAGTGGGAAGGTTGAGGTCTCCAATCAAGAGATCAAGTCCATTTTTGCAAACAGTGTGAATGCCAACAAAACTATTTGGTCAAGGAAGCTAGATGATGCACTTTGGGCCCACCAAACAACTTACAAAACTCCCATAGGTTCCTCTCCTTATTAGCTTGTGTACTGCAAAGCATGCCACTTGCTGGTTGAAATTGAGCAAAAGGCACTATGGGTGTTGAAGAAGATAAATTTTGAGTGGAGTGATTTTGTAAATTTGAGGATGAGTAAGATGAATTCCAAATCCGTGCTTATGAAATTTCTACTTTGTATATGGATAAGATGAAGTTGTACCATGACAAGAAAAGTAAGAAAAGGGTATTCTAGCCCGATGATATGGTTTTGCTATATAACTAGAGACTTCACTTGTTTCCTATCAAGCTGAAGTCTAGATGGTATGGACCATTCACCACGATTAAAATATTTGCACATGGTGCAATTGAGTTGAAATGAGATGGAGAGGCCTCATTCAAGGTGAAAAGTCATTGTGTTAAGCATTATATAGGAAGTATGGAGGAGTAAAAGGTTTGTGAGGATGTAAGCCTTAGCGAAGTCTGAGTATCAAAGGCAATTAAGTCATGCTGTGATTCTAAATTAGGCATTTCATGGAGGCAAACCCATGGGCTTGTTGGTGAAGTCTAAGTATCCATCATAGTCACATTGTGCCACGACGTTAAATTAAGCTCTGCTTAGGAGGCAACCCATGGTGTTAGTATTCACTTTGTTTCTAATTTGTAGGTTAAAAGCATGGAGAAACACCTAAAGAATGTTAAACCTTGCAAAATTTTATACAAGTCCAGGTAAGTGGACCTATGACCCTATATACGCGGTTGTAGGTCAAACCCAGTAATGTAAGTTAAAGTTGTGGGAATCAGAAGAATTTTTGGGTCTCTAAAGTTGTAGTTATGGACCCTACTTACGTTCCCATTAGTAAAACCTATGGCCCAATAAGTTGAGATCGTAGAAATCAGAGACAATCGGGGTACAGTAAAAACATACAACTTACTTATGAGGACCGTAGGTAGTACTTATGGACAATAAGTTGGGGCCATAAGTGGGTAAAATATTTGGGCCTAATTTTTAATGTAGGTATAGGTCCCATGTAACTGACCCAATCGAATACCCAGTATGCAATAAAACCCTAAAAATCGACCTTTTAATCCCCACCTCTTCAAATTGAAAACTCCCTCTTCACTTAAAATTCTCCAACATCCTTCTAAAACTATAAAAGGCAAAGCCCACTATTCCTCACCATAATTGCACAAAATTCTCACAAAAGTAGCGCTAAATCCAAGTTGTTCATCTTCTACTTCCAAACTCTTCAATCTAGGTAAGAAGTTTTGGTTCTAAACTAGTTAAAAACTTGTTCTTTACGATTGAACTTAAGATATTACTTGTCATATGAACCTGAAATTGCAAATTCTCATAGTATTAAAATATGTAGAGCCTGAACTTGGTAAAATTAATTGGTTGCATGAATTTTGGTTTGGGAATCCTGTGATAACAAATATAAATAGAAGTAGTAGTTGAATAGTGTGAATAGTTTGTGCAATACCTGGGGAAGTTTAATTTTTGCATGTTGTAGTGTTTAAAATTAGTCTAAAAATTTGAAAATTATAACTATGAGAGATGAAATTTTTGGGGATGATCTGAATCACTCTCAGATTGTCTCTAATGAAGCTATATATGAGCTTGTAAATAGTACCTATGAGCCCATAGGTTTCCTCATAGTTATCAGACTTGAATCCCTAAAACTTTAGGGCTTTGTCTGGTACTTACAAGGGATTTTTCTGGTACTTGTGATGTCTCCTGAGCGGAGTGGTTCCATTAAGAGGTATCTTATGAGTACAGAAAGTAAACATTGGTCCCATACAATACTTGAGCTCAAGCATAGACACAAGATACAACTGCAATAGTTATTATTGAGTTGATCTCTCAGCCTGCACCACCACAGGAACGATATGCAGGTCCATAGCTTTCACTAGCATGCTTTGTCTGAAATAGTCCCTGGATGAAGTCAAATACTACTTCACCACCACACTTTTCTCAGTCTGACGAAGGAGAGGATGATTTAACTACTAGTTTTGATAAGAAGGTTGAGTCAGGTTTAGATTATGGAGCGGGGGAGAATGCAGCCACACCCAGTTATAGGAATGATTTAACCCAAATTACATCTCCTAAAACATATAATACAGTCACTATCAATAAAGAACCTAACAAAGAAAGGGGTCAAACCCACATGGCATATAACAGATCTCTATCATAAACTTGTTGATGTAATTAAAAAGTGCAGAAAATGAATGAGGGGATTATGTGAGAACAATAGTAGTTGTAAAACATCTTGATCACTTTAGGTTGAAATCTATATGAGATGAATACTTGAATTATGTTCTCCTTGACTTCCTAGCTCCATAGACTTATCATGCTTATCAAACTATCTTGGTGCTTGCATATGGAATCTAATAAATTATGTATCACACCCACTGTCTCTGACACCCTTTGGTAAATTTCACTCATCTCCGCTCAGTCTCAAAGTATAGCATTACTAACCCTTAACTTGGATCCCTGGTTAACTATCTCCTTTCTGTCTTAAGATAATTAGATGAGGAGTGGTAGCATCAAATTACTGTTGTGGTCTTCTTTTCCTAATCTCAAACTCTCACTCAAGTTAGTATCGAATACCAGTAGGATCTTAGCATCTATAGTCTCAAAGAAAGCAATCAAGATAAATAGAACCACACTATATTCATAAACACTGATTAAGAAAGACTTTGCACTTTCTATACTTTGTTATTCTATCAGGGTTTCTATTATCATAGTTAAGAGGTTTAGACACTCATGTTTGTATGAACACTCATAGAATTCAAAGTAGAAAGCCTAAGAATAATCTCACAATAAATAAAGAATAAAAATTAGAATGTTAAATTAATTTCAAATCGTAAATGTCAAGAACTCAAATTCCAAGATTAGAATTGTATAAAAAAATAACAAAACATAAATGGGGTATTTATAGGATACATAATAAACCTACCAAATCTAAATAAAAATAAATTAGAAAAACTAAGATGACACCTACCTATGAACAAACTTTTGAGCCATAGGTACTACCTATGAACTCTAGGTGGTTTTGTAGGTCTAGAGCTTTCAATAGGATATAGAGCACCGACCTGTGAGTACCTATAGGGATCATTGATGCCACTTATACCCTATAGGTGGATTTAATAGGTCTCAAATAAAAAATCCTACTTTCAGAACCTCTAAATGATACTTATGAGCTGACTTATGATAGTCATAAGTACCACTTACAGCCCATAGGTTGGTCCATAAGTGGCCTTCCAGTTGTACCTCATCATATTTTTCTTTTTTTTTAATCCAAAGCCTATTTTCTTGTAAAACCAACATAAAACACATCACATCTAACAAAAAGGACCTAAGTACTTGGATAATTTCTAGTTTTAAGCATCAAATATTCCATGAAACCATGGTACATCAAAGAGCGGTCAAAGTCTACACCCTATTCAGTTTAGAGTTAGTCTACATCAAGCTCAGTCGCATTCCAGTATAATGAGAGTGCTGATGTATCTTAGTTTCCATATGAGATCTAGTCATCTTCAACTCAGGGTACTCAGAATACAACTTCAGCACAAGCTGCTCAGGATTTAGACTCCATACATGTCTCTATAATTTCCATATCTTAAATTCATCTGAGATACTATATAGAGGGCATATAATATCTTTACAATGGAGTCAGATTTATCACTGAGAAGGTTTGACCACAATGCGGTATTATATGGGAGATCAGGATTGAGTTAGTTGATTTAGCAGGAGCTCCAACCTTATAGTCTTTATTTGAGGGATACAAACTTGGGTAGATCGCCCAGCCTTCTGGTTTATACATCCTTATAATTTTTTGAGAGTTCTATGCTTTATATCCATTATTAGTATACTTGGTTATCCCAACTAAGGGTAGAAGAGTTGAACAACACCTGCTGATTCATACATTAGTCATAGGTCTTAATTTGATATTTCTAAGGAGATGGTCAGACAAGTGTTGTTTGGGCTATAGTATACGAAAACTGCCACTACAATTGAGTTCACTACCATATGAGGAGAATGAAGAGTAGATACATAATAAGGGAAATCAAGCATAGAGTATAGAGAGTGGACTTTGCTATATGGGTTGATGAGCAGATAGTAGATCTAGGTACTGATGCCCCTTGGATTGAGGGGAAAGATAAGATTAAAAAGGCATCACTGCACTTTGTAGAAAAGTTTTAGTGGATGGTAGTGAGACGCCTTTTGAGTATAATATCTATAGACAACATTCTTCCTTAGGATAGAGTAGACTTAGTTTCTAGGTTAATAGCTTTTTATGATGGTGATTTCACTAGATGGATCCAAAATGAGATCCACAATAGAGCATTTGACAAGTTCACCACCTTTTTCTTTCCACATTTGATACAGTATTTATGTGATTTGATTAGATTATTCCTTATTATAGAGGTGGATCAGTAGATCAAGTGACCCGTATGGTAGATGTTCGCATGATTAAGGTGCGGCCAATCTGATCCAGCCACATCAAGTGCATCCACTTTCTTATTTTGGTACGTGCTTTTTTAAGTTCCTTATTTTCAGTTTGAGCCTTTTAAGAGTCTAAATATGACAATTAATATTAATAAGGGAAATTAGAGAGTAGATCATATGACTACTATAGGAGGTGAAGGGGCCACAGGTACATCCTCACCAGCCGCAGTTTCTACTTTATTACAACCATAGCTTCCACTTTTTCCCTTCGCCCAAAAGCTGTTGTATTTATAAGTGCACATCGAGAGTTATTGTAGTAGATAGTAGAGTGCTAAAAGGAGGTGAATAACTACCTCACATAGCCAAAGACCCAGCCGACAATACTATTCAGTCAGATCCGACTATGGGTCCAGACCACATTAGAGGCTTCTGAGGCTAGATTTGAGCAAGGATGATGACATCCATGGAGGGATACACTACAGAGCTACATGATCATATAGAAATTTTTAAAACTCAGATGAATGCATGATTGGGTTAGGTCCTCGTGCCTGACTTATCGATCATACGAAAGGAGATGGCCATATTGTTCCTCTGATTATCCCTATTTTCATGCAGCCACTGCCCAGGACAAACCTATAGAGTTTGATTTTTTTGTAAATGATGATGAGGCTCTGATTGTTAGGGCAAAAACATGTTATAAGAAGGATTTATAGGATTCTATGATAGATTATTAGCAGGTCTTGAAAAAGTTTACTAAAGAGTTAGTTTTAAGCTTTTTGTGGTTGAGCAGAGGCAAGTCGAGATTGCCATGGGTTCTTCCTCTAGTCGTGCTGTAGTAAATCATCGAGCACATGAGCCATGAGATGCCCCAAATATCGGAGAGTCAGCTTTGGATTCCTAGAGCATCTTGGGTGTGCCCCCAAAAACCTTTTTTGTTTATTTTCAATTATATATTGGTTACAATGCATCAAATTTTAGTTGGATGTGGTGTTGTCTCTTTTCCCACCGTCTATAGTATCCAAGTATAACCATCATATTTAGGTTATACTATGTTTTGTTTTGTTTGTGTTTAATTAGGATAAAAATAAGGAACCTAAATGCAGTTAACATGTATTGTGTTTTAAGTGTTTAAAAATAATACCCATCAAACAATTTTTTGAAATGTGTGATGTAAACATCTGTGTGACCATTGCGTGAATATTATCATGGCATAAGTTTAAGGACAAACTAACCTTGTACCATGTGTGTGTGAGGTACTTACCTAGTTCCCTGTGTGTATTTAATCTAGATATTTCCCAATTAATCTTGCCTAGGTTTTAGGATAGTTGGTTAGGACATGATCATAGGCCATTTTTGAATTAGTCAACTCTTAGCCTAGAAGACTGGCCAAATATGAATAAGTATCCCTTGATCCCTATTTTGAGCCTAAGTTGACCTAGTTTCTTGATTTTAGCCCTTCACCTTCCCAGTTTATTCCAATGAATCTATTTTAGCAATGGACCCTCCTTGGACACTGTGCACCTCATAGGGGTGCATAGTTGAAAGTTTGTATGAAGTAAGGTGTGAATAATAGAACATAAAGTAAGGTTGGGTGTAGTAGAAAAAGAAAAAAAAGAAATAAAAAATGGAAAATTGAAAGGAAAAAAGAAAAAGAGATAAATGAAAAATGATAAGCAAGAAGAAAACCACACCCAATCCGAATAATCAATATATAGAAAAAAGAGAAATAAAAGGAGAATGGTTGAGACGTGGAGTGTAATATATAATTATAGTGTCAAGGTGGGTGAGTCACTATATCCCAAATGTCCATACTTTTCCCCAAGCTTACATTACAAGCCAAGAAAAGTCCTATAGTTATACTAGTCCAACTGTCTAAATAAATAATGTATAGAAAATAAGAGCATGACTATGGTAATTTATGCACATTAATTGGAACTTCTTGAGTGTCAGTGTCTTGACATAGTGCCTTCTATTGACATGGAAGATGATACTGTGAGAGTTGGGACTTCTTTTTTGTGAGGGTACATGGGTTGTGTTGTTAACTGCTTATCTGTTCGATTAGTGTCAATTGCATAAATGCTTGGTTATTTATGGCTAATGTAATGTCATTATTTGATTCCTTTGTTTTATATAATTGTGCTACATGTATCCTTACTATGTTTTTGAAAAGTTTGAAATATAAGAGGATGAGAGTTTGAGTAAAAAGTGAGCTAACTACAACAGGTGCTATAGGTTTCTTTTATTAAAGCATCATAGTTTTTTGTTAAGTGTTAGTTGCCTGAGGATATGCAATTGTTCTAATTTTGTCACTTATTATTTTTGAAATAAGGAAATTATGCAGGTACTTAGGTCTTTTTGTTAAATGTGATGTGTTTTTATGTTGGTTTTGCAGGAAAATAGGGTTTGGAGTAAATCAGGAGAGAAAGAGTTGAAGTGTAGCTGAAAGGCTACTTACATAACCCACTTACGGGCTGTAGGTTGGGTTCGTAAGTAGTAAAAGAGAGATTTGGAAGTTGATATTTTCCCAGGGGCCTGATAAGGCCTACTTATGAGTCGTAGGTGGTATCTATGACCCTCATACGTACCCTTCGTAAGTAAGGTTCTAAAAGCTGATGATTTCATTTGAGACCTACAACCCCACCTAGGGCTTATGGGCACTACCAACGGCCCGTAAGTAAGGTCGTATGTAGGTGCTGACATGATTTCCTACTTTGTTTTGGATAGGATTTTTAGGTTTTCTGATGTGACCTATAACAACCCCATTGGCATTTTATTACTAGTTTACACACTGTACATGCTTACAACATTAGATTGATTTCTAACTTATACTTTTGATCATGGAATTCTTGTTCTTTACTTTTAGGGTTTGATATTAATTTGATATTTTAGTTTTCATTCGTAAGTCAATATGAGATTATTCATATGCTTTCAATTATGAATTCTATGGGTATTCTTGCAATTATGAGAATTTAAACCTCTTAACTAGGGTTGTTTGATCTATAAAGGAATAACAAAGTAGAGGAAGTGCAAAGTTTTTCTTGAATGGTGTTCTTGCATGTATTATGATTTCTTTCATATTAATTTCTTTCTTAGTGACTGTAGACGCTAAGAACCTACCTGTATTCAATACTAACTCAAGTGAGAGGTTGATATTAGGAAAAAAATAATAACAGTAATTTGAAGCTACCAACCTTCATCCGATTAACTTGAGACCGAAAGGACATAGTTAATCTGAGATCCAGGACAATGGTTAGTAATGCGACACTCTGAAACTGAGAGAAAATGAGTGAAATTCACCAAAAGGTATCGAGAGAAGTTGTTGATTAGTGACATACAACCTACACCTCCTCTTAGAAGATGATACAGTCGTTGCAAAATATAGTAAACCAACAAAAATTGGGGTCAAATTCCAAGGGAATACGTAGACTCGTGGTTCTCAGTAGTTGTAATCAACAGGCAAAATTGGAAAAGTAAATGGGGGGATTTGAGTATCAATGTCAAACTAGTAGAAAATATCAACTTTAGTTGTAATCAGTCATAAGTTGACCCTAGGATTGTGTTCCTCTTGGCACCTCAACTACGTAGGATTATCATGCTTTGTTGAACCAACCTGATACCTTGCATGCAGAATCAGTAAGTTATGCACTTTCTATAGTCTTTTGGACAAGAAAAAGAATTTCACCCTTTACCTTTTGAGTATCAGGATGTCACCTTACTAATTCTTATCTTGATCCCAGTTATCTATTACGAATTTTGAGTCTTTAGTTATTATATGAAATCAAACCATAATACATAGATTAAACCTAGTAGCGTGGATCATCAGTTAAACTCCAAATTATTGTTGTCATTGTCTTCTCCTTATCACTATCCCTATTTTGGAGTATGTAGCAATAATCTAGGTGGGATTCTAACTTGTAAACCCATTAAGAAAACTATTATATTGAAGATAAAGCAATATATGCATGGGTATCAATTTAGAACAACAATAGCACTTTCCCTACTTCATCAATCTGCCAGGGTTTCCATAACCCTACCTAAGGGTTTTTAGCTACTCATGCTTATAAAGTAATCAAGAATATGCATGATTGAAAGCATAAGATGAAATCACAATAATAAGAAGTAAAAACCCAAATCTATAATTGAATTAATCAACCAAAGTCAATATAAGAGAATTCCAAGACTGAAATCTAATCATCAAATCAAAATATGTTTGTAAGTATAAATAGTGTGTAACTCCAACTAAAAAACACATACAGGGTATTTATAGAACATGAGGAAAATCTAAATCTAATGGCTGAATGAAATAGGAGAAAAAAGGTTTGCTGGCTACTTGTGGTCCCTATATGTGCCCTGTCCTTGGGCACATGTGGCACATGCGGCCTGTAGGGTGGGCGCATATAGTGACCACATGTACCTAGACCTAAAAATCCTGCAGCTCTGTTCTCATTATTTTGGACTTCAGGCACCTGCTTTGCCTATATGTAGTCCACATGTACTATATGTGGTCCACATGTTGACTTAGCAAGTACCGAAAGTTATTTTTTCAGCTCACCTTCAATTCTCGCACATACTTTGATAAACATCAATCCGGTAAGTGTCCTAAACATCCATAACTACTCCCATAAGTAGCCAAAAACACCTTTTTCATCTTTTTCACAAACTTAGTATCCAAAATATGATTTCCTGCAAAACTTACCCAAAACACATCATATCTAACAAAACAACCTCAGAAACTTGCATATTTTTCTCATTTTAAGCGTAAAAAATGTTAATTTTATAGCACATCAACACCCACAACCTAGAACATTTGCATATCCTCAGTCAACAAAACACCAAAAAACCAAAACAAACTAAACATGATGCTTAACTAGGGGAATCTAAGATATTCAAGGAAGTCAATCAACACTTTTAAGCTCAAAACCCTCCAATCTCACTTTTCAAAACTAACTGTGTTTATACATGAAGTGCAACAATGTGACACAATGGGATCAAGGTATGGAATAACATTATAAACAAACAACCACACATATGTACAAGTTACACTCACCCAAAATAAGCAAATAACTAGCAATAGAACTCATGTGCTCTCGCAACAACGAAGTCCCGAATCACTCATATGAAATAATACATGTCAATGCTGGGATAGTCAAGAGACACACTCATAAGAGATGTTCCAATCAATGTACGTCAAATATCATAGGTTTGCCCTTATTTTATTTACCTTAGAATTCAGACAGTCAAGTTAGGATCACTATATTGGATTGTAATGTAGGCTTGGGAGATAATATGGTACATATGGACATATGAAGTGACTAAGCCTCCTTGGCACTAGACTAACCTCGGGGTCTCACTTATTATTCAATTTCTTTTTTATCCACCCTTATTTCTCCCTTTTTTAATTTTAAAGCACATTGATATATGGATGATATAAAAGATGTAAATCAAAAGTAAAATTCACCACAAATTAAGGAATAATGAACCAAATTTGGAAAATTTGGAATCATTGGCATGCCACAGACCCTAGGCACCGTGATATGGGAGTTTCACGCCCTTGGTTGCATTGTGTAACATAAATTCAAGTATCTAGGTCAAATAGCAGTGTGCCACACTGCCTATCCACTGCAATAGGGGTGTGGCACTTAGGCAAAGCAAAAATGGCCAATGTTGACCTAGTATAAATAGGAAACTTATATTCTCTTATATTATTCAGCTTGGACGACCTTGTGAAATTAAAAAATGACCGAGAAGGGTTAAAACAGGGTTTTTATTCCTTCACTTTAGTTTTATTTTGGATTATTACATGGATTATACTAGTTTTATTCTTTGTACGTCCATAAGTGGCTAAAAGACCTTTTTCTTGGGTTAAGGCCAAAACATGATTATTTTTGTTATGAAATGAAATGCTTTTGTTTGTTCATCATTGATGGCCTTTTATTTATCCTTGATTTAACTATTTAATGATTCACGACCCTTAGAATACATGCTTAGTTCTATCATAAGCTCAAAATGAGGAAAGATAGATTACAATGTGGGATAGATGGAGTAGGATCATAATTTTTCAATTGAATGAAGTTATGTTTTGCAAGTTAGATAGTTGATTAGAGTTTTGGAAGGATAGTCAAAATATCAACCCTGTGGACCAAAAACCAAGATAATTAGCCTAACCAACAAAGTTATATAGCTTAGTATGATTGTTCGTAGTGCCGTAACCCTGGGTGTCTCCCATAATTGTTCAGAGCCTTTATTTTCCCATATTGTTGAGTTTACTTTTAGTTTTAACTTTCAAAATCTCTTTTTGTTACATTGGCACTTATTAAATTTTTTATTTTTGAACATGAATAAGATAGTTGTTTAACACAAGTCCCTAAGGATCGATTCTTGAATTTATTAAGGTTATATTACTTGGGTGGACCATGTACACTTGCTTGTGTACTTGGGCACAATACGTTTTTTGTGATATTGCTAGGGAACTTGTATATTGGCAACCGTCTTAGTTTTAGTTTTTATGTTTGATTTCTTAAGTTCTAATTATTTGATCTTAACTTCTGAATATATAGGAACATGTTTTAAAAACTAGTAAGCTAGCAAGGGATAAGGAGTTGGTTGAGCCATATCCTGAACCTGAGTAATGCTTATACCTATTGAGGAAAGAACCACTCCTCATCTACTAAATACCTCATATTCTGGGAGAAGAACCTATTCTTGCACCCATTACTGAAGATCCACCATCTCGCAGGATGGTTCATAAAGTGGAAATCCCTCTTATGACTAATGTAATCTCCTCCATCCATAGACTCGCTACATGAGGTAGATTCAAATTGAAATAGGACATGGTGTAACACTTGCACAGTAGTTGGTAATTTACTGGCTTGTCACATAAGGGTCCACCGGTTCACTTACAAAATTTGTTTTAGATGAGTGACATTTATACCCACTAGGGTATCCACTGATTATTTAAGGCTGATAATCTTTCCCTTCTTACTTTTATGGGAAGTTAATGAGTGGTTGAACATTGAGACAACATGTTCCATCACTGTATGGAATGACTTAGCCTGGAAATTCCTCATCCATTTTTTTCCATTTGACAAAGACTGCAAAATTATGTAGTGAGATATTTAGCTTTAAGCATAAGTTGAATGAGAAGCTATATCATGCTTGGGAGAGGTTTAAAACTTTTCTTTGGTACTATCCATATCATCAAAATTCCAATAAGGTATTTAACTCACACCGTTGTAGAAGTTGTTGACCATATACAAAAAAAAATTAAATCAGCCACAGGTGGTCAAGCATTAGAGAAAACATATGATGAGTTTTATACCTTGTTGAATTGTATTGTACAAGGAAATCTGAACTGGCATGGTGACATATCCAGAAGCATGGTGAAAAATTCTACAGGGATGGTTAAAGATAATAGCGTTGTATTTATAGCTGCCTAATTAGATGCCCTTCAGAATCAGATGATGATACAATTTAGCAAATTGGGTGTGAATCAATCCCAGTCTTAAGTGACTACTGCTCATCAAAACCCATCTAGGTATGAAATCTATGGTAACAATGGGCACTCTACAAACTTGTATGGTGTAGATCTGAAATCCATTAATTTGTAGGGGATACACTTCCAAATTATAAGAATGACTACAACCTCAAGTGGAAGACTTAGCCATGTTATTCATGGGACAATATCCAAAATCTGTGATTCCAGTAGCATCATTTCACATAATCCAATGTCATAGAGGAAACTTTGAAGAAGATCCTAACCAAGAAAGAAGAAATGGCTGTTGAAATAAAAAATTAGTAAGTGGATCAGCAGAAGTTAGAACAACAGTTGGGGCAACTAGCTCAGGCACATAATACTAGGCCTCAAGGTCAATTTATAAGTGATACAGAGCATATAAATTCAGTTATAGCAATCATATTGAGGAGTGGTAAATAGCTTAGTGACAGGCTTCTGAAGAAAAATCCAAAGTACATGTTGAATTGGTTCCTTAATATGTTGTAAGTAGAGATGCTAAGAATTTGAGAAATTTTGAGTAACCCAATGTAATGGTTGATGATAGAGCATATTAAATAACATTACCACCATTCCTTTAGGGGTTTAAAAAGGCCAAGGAGAATTATTGTTTCAAAAGGTTCTTTGACATGTTCAGAGAACTTCACATTAATCTCTATATTTTAGATGTTTTGTATGGTATGCCCAAGGATGATAAGTACTTGAAAACAAGACATAGCTTCAACAAGTTGACTATAACACTTACTAAAGAGTGCAGTTCAGTAGTGATGAGGAAGATGCCCAAGAAATTAAAGGACCTAGGGAGTTTCACCCTCCCCATACAAATTAGTTATAATGATTTGGTCCATGCTCTAAATGACTTAGAGGCAAGTATAAACTTGTTTTCCCTATTGGTGTTCAATTTTCATAGATTGGGTAAACTAATACCATACTATGTTGAGCTACAAATGATAGACCAAACTAAAGTTCAGCCCAAAGGAATCAATGAGGATGTGCTTCTTAAGGTTGGTAAGTTTATTATCCCTGTTGACTTTATTAATCTTGATTATGATGTACATAACAATATACTGACCGTACTGGGACATCCATTCTTGGTTACGGGTGAAGCATTGATTGATGTGAGAGAGGAAACTCTCAAGATGAGATTTGATATTGAAGAAGTGGTCTTCAAATTCTATAAACTAGTCAATCCACCTTCCCATAATAAAGATCTTTGTCTGATCACAACCATGGAAGTGGATAAGTGTGGGGTGATGGAGTCTTAACCATCATTGTCCTTTTCAAATTCTCTAATAAAGTTACCTAAGACACAATATGACCAAAAGAGTGAAGTTTAAACAAGATCATAAAAATACTATTGATATGAAGAATGAATACCTTAAGAGTGCACCCTCAAGAGGTTAGAAAAAAGTGAGAAGATGGCCTCCACATCGGAGAAAGATCATGAAGAAAATCGATTGTGATGTGGTCGCATCACGACACTAGATGAATCATTTAATGGGATAAAACCCAAGATAAGGTAGGTATTTCACTTTAGTATATTTAGTATTTACTTCACATAGTTTTTATTTTTGTTGAGTCATATCTTGATGTGAAGTCTGAGTACCGAAGACTTGAGCTAAGGAATATGGAAAATACTGGGTATGGGGACCACCAAAGCCCATTGATGTTTAAAAATACTACTAGCAAGTCCTAGAGGCCTCTGGGAATATTTCAATTCTTACTTTGGAGTTTATTTTTGGGACAAAGTGAGTTTTTAAGTGTGAGATGGGGAAACTCCCATAATTTTGGGTAAAGTGAGTTTTAGGGTCTTGATCTTAGTTGCTTTTCTAGTTTTTGAGTAAATTTGAAAAATAAATTACAAAACAATTTTTTTTTGTTAGTTTTTAGTTGTTGGTGTCTAGTTAGTGCACACTTCAGCGCCCTGCAATTGTTCTTTTTGGTTTTTTTCCATGGAGGCGCCCTTTGAACCCAATAACCCTTTTTTGGTGAAAATTTTATAATTTTTATGCTAGGTAAGTGAGATGTTCTCATAATGTGCTATGTATTATTGCACGATTCAATGTTTTTATGTGAAAGCATATTGATTTGGTTTAATAACTACTTTTGAGACTTCTAGACATATGAATATGACTCTTGAATGTTATTGGCTTAATGTTGAATTCATATGATTGGTTGATTAAGAGTATTGATAATCCTACTTGACTTAAGCAGGTGCCCTGTATGAAGTGAGATTTTTATGTATTCCTTGTTGCATTTTTATGTCTAGAACTTGCTTGGTGTGTATGCGAAGCCAAAAAAAGTGTGGGTTTAGGAGATTATATAGGTATTTCTTTAATAACCATTTTTCATACCCTCTTTGATCTACCCTTGTTCATAATCATAGTTAAACCTGCTGGACCTTTAACCTATTCTTTGGTAGCCTCATATGTAGCCTATTTCCCTTCTTTGATTGGCCATAATTTGATCCAAAGCTTTTGAGCTCTATAGTTGAAAAATTAATAAGGTAAAATAAGGTAGAATTGAGGAAGAAAAAAGTGAATATGATTCCCCAAAAGTAATGGCTATTGGTGTTGAAAAAGCTTATATGTTTGGGTTGGGGTGATGTCATGAAAAGAAAGAAACTTGTGCAAAAATCTAAGCTAGTTTTGATAGAAAATATTCTGTACCCAATGTATGTGAACTAACTTAAAAGATAGGGCAAAACAAAAGAAGAGGTGGTGAGAAAGTAGTTATGAGATAATAGTATAGTGTTGAATGTGATGTATTAAAGTGCTGAGGGAAGATAGTCATTCTTGCAGGCCAAAATAGTTCTGACCCATCCTTTAGCCTACATTACAACCCTCATAGTCTTATTTGATCTTAAGACTTAACATTCTGACATTAGTGGAGTACTACACTAAGGGAAAGACTATGTTTCATCTTGCGTAACTTGTAAATTCCTTATGACAGTGAGTGTAATTTGATTTTTATACACATTCTTGTGATAAGTTGCATTTATGTAAGTGAAGTTGGGTAACGTTCTTGTGGTAAGGGCACATGTTTGATGATAGGTAACATATATGATCTCTTTGATTAAGTGATGCTTGAGTTTTCAAACTTTATGAGTCAATTCTTGAGGTTATGATGCTTTGAAGTATGTTTATGATCTTTCAATTGTATAGGACATACTTGGTATGATATGCTTAGTATGACATGCTTAGTATAAAACTTGGTATCTATGTAGTCATTATAGGACTAGCTTGAGTGACTTGTGTGTAGTAGTATTGTGGATTATTTCTTTTATATTATTCTTAAGGTAAAGAGTTGTTCAAGGATGAACAAGGCTTTAAGTGTTGAGTGATGATCTTCTGTAGATTTATGCACGTAAGTATGGTTATCTATGATTATTTAGCTTAGTTTTGTGGAATTCTCTGGTAATTATTTAGTTAATCTTTGTATAAATGATAATATAAGTGCTAAGTTATATAATTAAAATGTTCTAGGTGTGTTTACAATGAGTTTTGATTCAAAACATTAATTTTAAAGTCAAACAAGAAAACTAGTACTCTTAACTTGAGTTATGTTCCTTTCTAGTTTATCAAGTTTGATTTGATTATGTTTTGAGCTCTAATTGGTGGTTCTTGACTTTGTAGGATTCTTGGTGAGTTAATTGAAATGATACATGGATTAAATACAAGTTTTAAATCAAGAGGAAAAGTCTCCACAAAGCAAGGGATAAGGAATCAAATGAATGGATTACAATGCAACAAAATATGGAAAATTTGGACTCATTGACATGCCACAGACGCTAGGAACTCAAAAGGGGTGTGTTCCTCCCTTGGTTGATTTTGTAATATGAATTATAGTATCTAGGTGTGATATAAGAGGACCACGCTTCCTAGACACCACAATAGGGACGTGGGATGGAGGCAAACCAAAAAAGGCCAACGTAGGCCTATTATAAATAGGACACTCCAATACTCTTGTATTAATATTGGATGACCTTGGGTCATTAAATCATGATTTATTAGGCTGAAAATAGGGTTTTTATTACTTTAAAATAGTTTTGGTATGGATTATTACATGGATTATATTAGTATAATTCCTTGTACGTCCATGATTGGCTAAAAGATATTTTCTTGGGTTATGGCCAAGAACATGATTACTCATGTAATGAATTGAATTGGTGTTTGTTGTGTATCATTTTTTATTGCTTATTTATCCTCGTGTTTACTATTAAGGATTCACGACCCTTAGAATACATGCTTAATTCTATCATGAGCCCAAAATGGGGAACGATAGATTAGAACTTAGGATTGTTTGAATAAGATAAGAATCTTTCAATTTAATGAAGTTATGATTTTCATTTAGGATAGGAATATACCTACGTGCCCTATTTTCTTCAATTACGGGATAAAATATGAATGCATTAAACTTAGTTCTCGCATCCCCACTTAATGATGTAGTTATTGGTCTAAGTTAGATAGTTAATTAGAGGTTCAGAAGGACGTAGTCATAATATCAACCCCATGGACCGACAACAAAGATAATTAAACTAACCAACAATGTTATATATGTTAGAATGATTGTTCATAATGCCTTAACCCTGGGTGTCTCCCCATAATTGTTCAAAACCTTTATTTTTCCAAATTATTGAGTTTTCTTTTAATTTTAACTTTCAAATTGTATTTTGGTTACATTAACACTTATTTAAATCTTTATCATTAAACCATAATTGTGTAGTTGTTTAACACAAATCCCTGAGTGATCAATACGTGGCTTTCTTAAGTCTACTATATTACTTGGGTAGAACATGTACACTTGCGTGTGCGGTTGGATAAAATAAGAAGTGATCCAAGGGTGCTCGTAGAGGTTCTCAGGAAGGTAAGATAGGAGGTCGGTTAGGAGCCCAGCTAGGTGGTGGGCGTCTAGACCTGAGGTTGAGTTTTCGAATGCATTATTTCACGTGTGATTTTGGTGTGCCATCAGTTGGCTTTTGCTTTATTTGATTTGAGATACACTTATTCTTATGTGTCTGCTTAGTTTGCTCTAGAGTTAGAGTTATCTAGGGATTTATTATCCATGCTATTTTGTGTACCTACTCTCGTAGGTGATTCTATAGAAGTGGACGCAGTTCTCTGATCATGTGTTGTGACTATTATAGCTATTGATACTCATGCTAACCTTATCATATTGGACATGGTGGATTTTCATGTAATTCTTGACATGGAGTGGTTATCCCACTATCATGTGGTCAAGATTATTTTTCCAAGACCATTACCTTAGCCATTCCTAACGTACCCTTAGTCAAGTTGTAAGGAGCTGTTAGCTCCGAGCTAACGAGGATTATTTTTTATATGTGTGCTAGGCGGTTTATTTTGAGGGGTTTTGAGTCTTATATCAATTATATTTGTTATGCTAGTGTGAGATTCTATCACATGTCTATGTTCTAGTAGTTCATGAATTGCTTGATGTTTTTGCCACCTATCTACTTGGAATTCCTCCTAAGCATAGTATTGAGTATTTATTGATCTTGAGCCAAGCACCTTACCTATTATAATGGCACCTTATCATATTGCACTTGTCAAACTTAAGGATCTAAATTCATAGCTTTAGGATCTTTTTGTTAAGGGTTTGATTATATCAAGTGTGTCTCCTTGTGGAGCTCCTATGTTGTTTGAGAAGAAGTAAGATGGCTACATGCATATGTTTATTAATTATAGATATCTTAATAATGTGACATTAAAGGACTGTTATCCTATGACTTGCATTAATTATTTATTTGATCTGATTCAGGGAGCAGTGGTGTTCTTTAAGATTGTTTGGAGGTCCGGTTACCATCAGTAGAGGATTCGAGTTGAGGATATCACGAAGACAACTTTTAGGAACCATTATTGTTATATTGAATTCTTAGTGGTGTCTTTTGGGTTGACTAATGACTAAGTTTTGTTTGTGGATTTGTTGAACTGTGTGTTCATGTCTTATTTGGATTCCGTTGTGATCATCTTCATCGATGGCATCCTTGGGTATTTAAGAGGTAGGTAGGAGCATAAACATAATTTGAGGATTATGCTCCATACTTTTAGAGATCATGTCATTTTTCCAAATTCTCTAAGTGTGAGTCTTGGCTTAAGTCAGTTACATTCCTTAGGCTTGTGGTGTCTAAGGATGGGATTATAAAAAACCCAGTGAAGATTGAGTCTATTTGAAATTGGACCACGCCTACATCTCCGACTGAAGTTAGTAGATTCATTGGCTTGGCTGGTTATTTATAGATTATTTATTGAGGGTTTTGCGACTATTTCAACACTTATGAAAAGACTGACTCAGAAGGATGTTCCATTTTAGTGGTCCAATTAGTGTAAGTCAAGCCTTGGTAAGCTCAAGGAGTTTCTAACTTTGGCTCCAATTTTATCCCTTCCTATTGAGGGTGAGGGATTCACTGTGTAATTTGATGCTTTTAGGGTTGGTTTGGGTTGTGTGTTCATGCAATAGGGTTATATTATTGCTTATAATTTAATTCACCAAAAGGTATACGAGATCAACTACCCTACTAATAATTTAGAGTGGGCGGCAGTATTTTTTACCCTTAAGATATGGAGGCATTATATTTATGATATGCATTGTGAGATTTTTACCGATCATTACAGTCTTCAGTATCTTATGAACCAAAGAGAGCTTAATGCTAGGCAGTGTAGATGGATGGAGTTTCTTAAGGATTATGATATCTCTATCTTGTATCATCTAAGCAATTTTAATATGGTAGAATATACCTTGAGACAAAAGGCAGTGAGGATGGTTGTTTCTCTTGCATTTCATTTTCTCAGAGGCCATTTATGTGGGACATTCAATCCTTAGCCAACTTGAAGGTGCGACTTGGTATTTCAAACCCTAATAGAATCCTTTCTAGTATCAGCACGTACCCTCATTAGTTGAGAATAACTGAGATCTCCAGTTTAAGGATAAGATGTATTGCATCATACGTGATCAGATGTTGAGTGGTGAATCCAAGAGGTCTATCGTGGATTCTAAGGATTTATTGTGATTTAAGAGTCATGTTTGCATTTCGAGGGTTGATGACTTGATTAAATCAATTTTTCATAAGGCTTACAACTCTAGGTATTCTATTCACCTAGTACAGACAAGATTATTGATACTTGAGACAACATTATTGGTGGAGCAGAATAAAGAGAGATGTGGTGGGACTTTGTAGCTCATTGCCTTTGTTGTCAACAGGTGAAGGCCGAGCATCAATGATATTATGGACTGATTTATAGATTTCCATCTCGAGTGAAAGTGGGAGAGGATCACCATGGACTTTGTTATTGGGTTAAATTGTACTTCCAGGAACTCCGATGGTATTTGGGTCATTGTGGATAAGTTGACCAAGTCAGCAGATTTCATTCCTATTCAGATGTTCTTTAGTGCTGAGAGGTTGACTTATATCTATGTTAGTGAGACAGTTTTTTTTCATGGTGTTCCTATATCTGTAGTTTTAAACTAGGGTTTAGTGTTTACTTATAGATTTCAAAGAGATTTTAAGGAGGAATTGGATACTTAGGTGGATTTTAGTACAACCTTTCATGCATAAACAAACGAATAGTTGGAGATAACTATTTATGCTCTCGAGAATATGCCCTGAGCCTGTGTAATGCATTTTTTAGGTCAGTGGAAGCATCACTTAGCCTTTACCAGAGTTTGCATATAATAATAGTTACCATTCGAGTGTTGAGATTGCAACCTTTGAGGATGTATATGTTCGGCAATGTCGTTCCTTGATTGGTTGGTGTGAGATTTACGAGATTAGACCTTGTGGTACTTACTTTCTTCAGGAGTCATTGTATAAAGTCAGGGTAATTAAGGATAGGTTCAGGGCAGCTCAGAGTAGGCTAAATTCTTATGTAGACCGTAAACTTTGCACCTTGAGATTTGGAGTTAGTTATTTGGTATTCCTCTATGTATCACCCACGAAGGGTGTGATGAGGTTCGGGAGGAAAGGAAACCTCATCCCTACATATATTGGACCCTTTGAGATTCTTCATACCATTGGTGAGGTGGCATATGAGTTAGCGTTAACCCTAGATTTTGCAGTCTTACATTCGATTTCTCATGTTTCCATGTTGCAACGATACATTCCTGATCCATCTTATGTGCCTAGATGGGACTCAGCCCATTTGGATGGTAGGTTGGCCTTCGGGGGGGAGCCTATGCTCATTTTGGCTAGTGATGTCAGGCAGTTGCACATTAGTGAGATCCCTATAGTTAAGGTTTAGTGGGGGCACCGCCTACTAGAGGTGGCTGCTTGAGATATTGAGAGAAAAATACGGACCTAGTATACTCACCTGTTCGAGGCTTAAGGTAAACCCTAACCCTTTACGTTTTTGAACGAAACTTCTTTTACTAGTAGATATTGTAATGATCCTTCAGTTCATTTTCTGTATTTCCACTCATTTTGTTGCTTAGAGCTTTCCTGTAGCTTCCCCAAGTCATTCATGACTTGCTCATAGTGATAATTTGGTTACCGGACTGTTCTTTTATTTTTTTGTGACAATCCTCTATTTTGAAGGTTTCACTAGTTCAAATTGGATACCAGGTAAAAACTATGGTCAACTGATCTCGTATACAAAATTTAAGTGTTCTAATAGCTCCAAAATATTGATTTTAGGCTTGGTTGTGTCACGAGCTAGTTTACGAGTCATGATGGCACCTACTAAATCCCGCCAGTAGGCAAGCCAAAACCATAACCCGAAGCTAACGCAATGGGTTAATTTAGTAGGAAATGCCTATCATACGTGAAATTCAAGAGCACTATATAAATAAGTAAGAGTTCTAGATAGATAAAGACAGTCAACACATAATACCAATCTCACGACTCGGTTGAGCCAATACAAGTGCGTCTAATAGTATTAATACAATTCAAAAGTCTAGAATAGTTAATGGATCTATCTTGAAATAAAAGACTAAAAATAAAGATAGAGGGAAATAGGAGACTCGAACTCCAAGAGCTCACCCTTTCTTTGGAAATCAGTAACCACATGTATAATGATCAATGATGAAAACTAGTAGTCAGATCTGCACCAAAAAGGTACAAAAGTGTTGTATGAGTACCAAAATAATAGGTACTCAGTAGGCATCATTGGCTTCCTAAGCTAAATAAGATACACTCCCTCCGTCCCATTTTATGTATCACCATTTTCTTTTTGGTCCTTCCCAAAAAGAATGTCACATTTTCTTATTTGGTAATTATTTAATGGCATCATTCCCATTATATCCTTAGTGAGTCCCTCTTATTAAGAAAAGACAATTAAAAAGTAAACATTAAAATAACTTTAAGAGGGGCAATTTTGTAAAATTTATAAAGTCATCACTTATTTCTTAAATTCCGTGCCAAGTCAAATGGTGACACATATAATGGGATGGAGGTAGTATGTAGGATAAATGCAAGATCACATAACTAATTCAAGGTACAAAAATGAACCTAAATCACCTCTAATACCACTGTATAAGATAAGTAACTAAACCGAAATAACATTATAACATAAGGCATCAGTGCATACCAATATATTCGTGAAACATAAGTAGACGATTCAGAATAATAACGTATCATAAAGCATCAATACAAGCAAACAAAATCACAAATTTAGCTCCCATACGTCAATTGGTGTAGAAAAGTGAAGAACTCATCACACCCTCCTATATGACTTGAGTGTACACTCAAGAGAAAAATGTGGCCATCAACAAACATTATAGCTAAATTTCATCGTTACTTAACCATCATTCAACAATTATCATCAACCGGTCATTTACCACCATTTCATAATTCCCCAACATTAGGCAATGTACTTACATTCCAATTATCACCATTTAACAGTCTTAACATCAATATACACTAGTCACCATTTAATAGATAACCATTTTTTATTACAAATCGATTTGACTTCTAGTCATCATATAACCTCTAATCATCATTCAACAACTATTTACCACATAGACACTACATATCATATGTTTGATAACCATCAATTATCCCTAGAATCATTTATTACCAATCATCACTTATTACTAATCATCATTACCAGCTAAAGCTAGTTTATCGACTAGTCATATTATCTATTTAAACAAATTTCCACAACTAATCCTTATTTACCCGTAATCATCAACTATACCACTTCATAAATAATTATCACTTTCAGGCAACAACCAACATCCCTAATATCAACATCACCCAAATTACACATAAGTATATATATGCATATAATTTCCATACATAGGGCTAGTCAGACTCGTATCAGTAGATGTACACATAGACATATAAATATAATCATCCTTTGACCTTGCAGAGTATGAATACATCATCATAATCATTCTCTGGCCTTGATGGACATCAATATATCATCACAATATCCTCTAGCCTTGTCAGGCATCAATATATCATCACAACGTCCTCCGACCTTGTCAGGTATCAATATGATCATAGTATCTTTCAGCCTTGCTGGGTATCATCATATCATTATAATATTGTCCATCCTTTTCAGGTATCATTATATCATAATAATAACCTCCGAACTCGCCAGGTATCATCATATAATCATAATATTCTCCGATCTTGCTGGGTATTATCATATCACCATAATATGTTCTAACCTTGATATGTATAATCAATCATCATAATATCCTTCGGCCATGTCGGGTATCATCATATCATTATAATAGCCTTCGGCCTTGCTGGGTGTTATCATATCATCATAATATTCTCCAGCCTTGCCGGGTATTAGTGCACATAAATAATCATAATCGGTGGAAAAATCAATATCATAAGCAAGCATATAATGAAGTATCATGATTTCAAACATAATTAATGGCATAAATTCCCAATTTAATCAATAAGTATGAATTCTAATATAATTCATGGCACAATTGCTAATATCATCATTAGGAATGTGTTCTAGCATGATAATAATCATAAGCATTATCATAAACAATGACTCATTAATAGTGTATTCAATGGCTTATCTGACCATAAGGATAGTTTATCAAAATCTTGAGCAATAGTTAATCCATGGAATAATCAACAACTTATTAATAACATAGTCAATAACGTAATTTATGAATTAGGTAATATCATTGTCAAGGGCTCATTCGGTAGTATATTTGATATCCCAATCAATAGCCACAATAATAGAATAATCAATATCTCGTTATAAGCTTATCCAATTAAATCAAACATATGGCATAATCATTAGAAATTACTTATAATGTCATTAATAATGACCAATAAGTAACAAGGTTCCTTAACATTGCCAAAAAGGAGATTTTCTAGGAATTTACTAAGTGTATAAAGGGTTTCAAGAGAACAATCATAAATCATGACTTAAGGTGGGTCAAGATCCCATTTATAAATCCCTGAAATACACTCTAAGACCATTTCTACTCCAGAATAGGATAACGTATCTAAATCTATTCTTATATGTATAGCAAACCACAATTAACCCTACTGTAGAGATTCTAGTCAAGCACTTTAACTAAGTTTAACGAAACTAAGGCGACCTTCATTAGTGTAGGCAATTAAAGCCAAACTTACCCTAAGAATGAGTGACAAAGTCATTATATATATTACTTGATTTATCAAAAGCATTCTCATGCTAAACATGAGACATGAAGCCTAATTCACTAAAGTTCAAGGAAACAAACTAAGCATTCCAACTCTACAATTTCAATTTAGCCTAAATGATCAAACTCAACCCAAGTCTTAAATTTCATCAATACAATACCAAACCCCCATCACAACTCCAACTCAATATCATAAGAATACTATGACATAGCTCAATCTAATAAGGGATAAACCTAGCCTACCTCAACACCGAAGAAAGCTCAATGAACCACTAAACCAATATTTTTCCTTTTTGAGAAACCTCCTTAAGATGCCAAACTATTAAAAATACATTATACTCATCAATATAAGAATAGGGATAACCATATTGCACCATACTGCTTCGGGTCCATAAATGACCTCAAAACCTCATTTAGGTTCCACTTGTCGAAATCAAATTTCTGGAACCAAACCAACAAAATGTAAATTTCAAGGAATTATTACCCTAAAAATTGGGTGAAAACCAAGCTAATTTGGCACTAAAATCAAGTCTTAAGGATTTTTATGTTTTAAGAATCAAATCAAGAAATTTCACCAAGAAAAGGGTGAATTCTTACCTTAAATCAGATAATTATCATAAAAATAGATGTTAATCTAGCTTTCCAAGCTCCCACAAGCTTCAATTTTAAGCTAACACACTATTTTAGGGTTTTTGGCTCTCAAGAGAAGAGTTAGAATGGGCAAAATTGTGGACTAAGGGGTCTTTTTATACAAGTCCAAGCTCTCAGAAGTGGCTATCACAATCTATAGGTGTGCGATCGCCATATCTTATGGATGCACAAGGGAAGTGCGGTCGCACACTAGGCTCTACGATTGAACTATATCCTCAGCATAGGGACTTGCAATTATCGTCTAAAGTGGCACGCGGTGCACAATAAAAACCTGATGCACTAGATTTTACAACAGCAAAATGGTCTCAATTAGGGGCTTGGGATTTACTAAGAATCTTGTATATGGAAACAAACTATGTAACCACACTAAACTCAATGTTCAAAACTCAATGGGTCACTTTATTTTGCATCTGAGGTTGTTTAGACCATATATGAGTCCCACACCTATATTTTTAATTTCTCAACTTTTCGACCAATAGGTCAAAATGAGCTCGAGTGCCTCGAGACCCAAACCAAGGTCTAACAAGCATAAAATTAAAATTTTAGAATTGTTATCCCAGTTAGAATTAGCATAAAGGATAATTTTGCTGAAGTTTTTACCCAGTGGACATTTGGAACTAGTGAAGACTTCAAAATAGGAAATTGGCTCTTAAAAACTAAACAAACTACCTAGTAAACAAACTGTTAGTCCCAGTAATTCATAAATGACTTAGGCCAGCTACGGAAAATCTCTGGCGGTGAAAATAAGCAAAAATATAAGAAATAACCTAAAGGGTCATTACAGGTAGATCCTTGGTTCAGTTCCCGAGGCCCCCGGGCTCATTTTAAGCTATTGGTCTAAAGTTAAGTAAAATGGTAAGTGGGTATCAGACATAAATTTTTAAAAAATAACCTTATTTAGGAATTTCAACTATTTCTTTGAGTTTGGAATATCAAATTTGGTAGGGTAGCATTGTCTATTTACATATACGGGATTTCCAATGATGTCTAAGGGGTTGGTTAAGACTCAAAAATTTTCCAAGATTTGGCTGGTGCTGGTGCATTACGTTCACGATGCCTTTGATATCTAAGTGATTAGCCAACAACAAAAAGTATCGTGTATGTGACACTTTTGTCGTGCAAGAGACTCCCTTGGTAGCAGGACAAGTATTGCATAAGCGATACTATTGTTGCATAAGTAACATCTGCTCGAAAGATATAGATAACATATAAGCAATAGGCTTATTACATAAGCAATATCTGTGCCAGGGACAGGTATCATGTATTCAACACAAAGTTTGCTTAAGTGAAACCCGCGTACCTAGAAAAGGTATAAATACCCCCATTTAGCCCATTTTTCACCTTTGTTCATCATTTTTCTTCTATTTCCAAGATACTTAAACACTAAAAAAGGGAAAGCTTAGGGATAGCATTTGTGGATGATTTTGAGACTTGGATAAATATTAATTACCTAATTCTCCTTCAAATGTGTGGTAAGTCTTCATTATTTTTATGGTTAATTTCCCCATTCTTATTTGAAATCCCTAGAAATTTAGCACTATTATAGCTTAGAATTCACTCATTTTAAGGATAAATATTCCTTGATCATAGAGGGATGTTGAGTTGGTTCCTAAAATACGATTTTTATATACGGGCCCCACGTGGGATTTTTATGTAATTTTAGAACAGAAGCAGAATAATGCAATATATGTATCATTGTTCTCATATTGATGAGTAGATTATGATTTTAATAGCGTGGCACCTTGCGGGAGGTTCTTAGAAGGGGAAATCAGTAATTTAACAAATTCTTTGGACTTTCTTTGGCATGCGGTAGGCTAGGCTTAGCTTCTTTATAGATTGAGCTATTTTGCAGTATGCTTATGATATTATGCTAGATATAGAGTGGGATTTAGGTTTTAGAAGTATCAATGAGAGTATTTGAGTTACTTGGGTTGTTAGGCTATCTTAAAATTTTAGACTTAGGATAGCTAGCATAGTTATTCATGGCTTAGGTGGATTTATCTTTGTAGTATATATATTGAGAATTGAATTTTCTCAATTACTCAAGGTAGGTGAAATTTTCCTAGTTATTCATGTTAGAGTATAATTCATTAATTAAGATAAGGGAATAGGTAGAATTACCTTAGTTAATCATGTTTGGGAAGGATTGATATCTTAGGGCTCAACATGGCTTTCTTGATATTTACGATAAACTTAGACACCTTAGCCTAGTCTGGGGTAGAAATTGCATAAGATAATTCTTGGAGATTAGAAGTGGGACCTTCCAGCCCACCTTAGGCCAAGACTTATGATAACCTTGTAGGGTTATTTATGTTTGATTATACTCTTATTAATGGTAGGTTTAGAACTAGAGGAGGTTGAATAAAATTATTGAGTATGTTAGTTGGATATTGAAGGGTTGATACAAATTTTGAGTGTCACTAATGATACTGCTCATATGTATGACAAAGGATATAATTTATAAGTATAATTTTTGACTTATTCATGCAATTATTGGTATAGATTTTGAAAATGATTAGCAATATGGCCTATGGACATACTTAATAATATATATATATATATATATATATATATATATCAATTTGATTTAATTGTATAACTTATAGACAAAATATGACTTATGTACTTGATATTTCTTATAAGCACGATATGACCTATAGGTATGAAATGAATCATGGATATGGCATGAATTTTATACATGATATATCTTATGGGTATGATATGGCTTATAAAATTAATATGGCTCTTATATAATAAATTTATATATATATATATATATATATGACTTATGGATATGTTATGGCTCATTGATATGATGTGAATCATAGATATTATTAACAATTTGCAGATATAATGGGTGGCCTATAGATATGACATTGATATAAATTCTGAATATGCTTGATAATATAAGTTATAAAAATTAGTATTGCTATGGATTTTGATATGGCTTGTAAATATGAATGTGGACGAGACCTACGGTTATGATTCTTGGTCCAGTGTATAAAATAAGTAATGGGATGGTTTGCAGTTAGGAATGATATGTATAATTGATTGAGTTAGAATATTGGAATGGCTCACTAAAATGGCTGCTTTGTATGGTTTATAATTATGAGTTTTCATTCAAGTACGATAATTGCTGATAGTATAGATGATGGGAGTTACGTTTCAAGTTCAAAAAAAATAATGATAACAATGATGATGCTAGTGAGTTCCAATTCAAGTTTAGCCATGATGATTGTTTATGATGTGATATGGGATGGATGGATTCTTGATTATGGCATGGCAATTGGCGAATTACGATTATTTAATTGTTAGTTTTCCTTTATTTTATCCTCCAGGTTTTTAAGGTCCTGTGTTGGGTTATTTATATTTCCACACTCATTAGCTTATGGGGGGAAATATTATAGTTAATGGTATGATATTTATGTTGTCATTCTCGTACATATTTATTTATCCATGTATAATGGTATCAGAGCTTATTTTCAGGTTTGCCCTTTCCATCATGACTTAGCTTATGTTGTCTTCTATCTCATCATATCTATATCATGATTGAGTTTAGTCGGCCAATGATGCCTACTAAGTACTTATGATTTTTGTACTTATACTATACTTCTATCACTTTTTGATGTAGATATGAGTATTAGTTCCATCACTGATTTGACGTTCAGGCAAAGTTGATTTCGGATATTAGGTGTGCTGTTGGAGTTGAATTTACCCCTTTTCTTCTATGTGTCTATATCTATCTTTTCATCTTCAAGATGGATTATATTGACTATTTAGTACTCATAGTTTATTACAGTAGCTTATGAACCAACATTGCTGAGTTTTAGGATGTTTGTTCATTTTTGTAAATTTATTAGGCGTTTATGGCTATATTATTACAATTTGAATCCTTAATTGTTAGTTTCTAGATTTTAGCCCTTTTTCACAAATTTAGTGTACTACAGGAAGCTTTGGGCTATGGTTTGGCTTACCTACTGATGAGACAGAGTAAGTGCCATCAAAACTAACAAATCAGGTCATGATACCAAAGATGGTGCACATGGTCATTGAGATGGTCATCAAGGTTCTTATAGAGGTCCTCAGGATGGTTGGAAAGGAGATTGATCAGCATCCCAGCCAGGTGGCGAGCACTATTAGTTGTATACTGAATCTGCTAGACCTAGGGCTGAGTCTTTGGATGCCATTATGATAGGTATAATTTTTGTGTTCGATCAGCTAGCTTTTATTAAATGGGATCAACTTATTCTTATGTGTCTAATTACTATGCACCAAGGTTAGAGTTATCTTGGTGTTCCTTATTTGTGCTATTATAGGTGTCTACTCCTCTATGCAATTTATTAGTAGTGGATCGACTTTATAAATCATGTGTTGTGACTGTTTGAGGCTTTGATACTTAGGCTAATCTTATTATATTAGACATAGTAGATTTTGATGTAATTTTGGGTTTGGACTGGGTTTCCCACTATTATGCAGTCTTGGATTATTTTGCCAAGACAATTTCCTTAACCATGTAAGGCATACCCCTAGTTTTGTGGTAGAGATATATTAACCACAAGTCGACTGGGGTTATTTTTTATATTTGGACTAAGAGACTTATTTTAAGGGTTTGTGAGTCTTATCTCTCATATATTCATGATGCTAGTGTGGAGAGTTCCTTGCTTTACTCTATTCCTAGAGTCCGTGAGTTTCCTAAAATTTTCTCAACCAATCTACCTAGTTTTTCTCCTAAGTGTGAGATTAAGTTTGTTATTGATCCTGAGCCGAGCACCAGGCCTATTTCTATTGCAATTTAGAGCATAGCTCTTGCGGAGCTTAATGAGCTATATTATCAGCTTTAGGATCTTCTAGGTAAGGGTTTAATTAAACCACTTATGTCTCATTGGGGTGTTATTATCTTGTTTCATAAGAAGAAGGATAGTTCCTTGCATATGTGTATTTACTACATGAAGCTTAACAAAGTGATGGTAAAGAACCAATATCCTATGCCTCACATTAGTGATTTGTTTGACTAGATTTAGGGAGTAGTAGTATTTTCTATGATTATCTTGAGGTTCGGTTACCAAGAATTAAGGATTCGAGCTAAGGATTTCCCAAAGACAGTCTTTTAGGACTCTTTATGGCATTATGAGTTCCTAGTGATGCCCTTTGGGTTGACTCATGCCCTAACTGCATTCAAGGATTTGATGAACCATGTGTTCAGACCTTATTTTGATTTTTTTCATCATTGTTCTCATCGACAATATCCTTATGAATTGGAGAAGTAGAGAGGAGAACATACAACATTTAATAATTGTGTTCTAGAATTTAAAAGTTCAAATAGTTTTTGCCTAATTCTTTAAGTGTGAGTTTTGGCTTGAGACCATGATATAACTCAGACATATGGTGTCTAAGGATGGGATTATGGTAGATCCACCAAATGTTGAGGCTATTCGTGATTGGGCCAAGCCTATATCTCTATCTGTAGTTCATAGCTTTATTGTCCTATTATTATAGGCGATTCATTAAGTGTTTTACTACTATTGCAACACTAATGAATAGCATGACCCAGAAGGAGATTCCTTTTTGATGGTCTGAGAAGTGTGAGTCATGCCTTACAAAGCCTAAGGGATTTCTCAATGCTACACCTATTTTTGCTTTTCCAATTAAGGGTGATGGATTCACCATGTATTATGATGCTTTTAGTATTGGCTTGGGTTGTGTGCTAATGCAATATGGTTTACTTAATACTTATGCATTGAGAAAGATGAAGGTGCATAAGCGCTACTACCACACTCATGATTTGGAGTTGGTAACGATAGTTTTTACGCTTAAGATCAAGAGGCATTGTCTTTATTGCATGCATTATGAGATTTCATGTATCATTATATTCTTTTGTATCTTATGACCTAGAGAGCTTATTTCTGACCAGTGTCGGATGATGGAGTTGCTTAAGGATTATGGCATCTCTATCTAATATCATACAAGGAAAACAAAATATGGTAACGGATGCCATAAGACAGAAAGTAGTGAGTATGGGTATTTTGTCTACATTTTAGTTTCTCAGAGGTTGTTGGAATGAGAAATCTAATCTCTAGACAACTTGAGGGTGTGACTTGATATTTCTAACCTAGGAAGATTCTGGCTAGTGTTGAGGCGAGGTCTAATTTATTCGAGTAGATTCAAAGTCCTTGGTTTCAAGATATGAAACTTTGCATTATTTGTGATCAGGTGTTTAGTGGTAAGTCCAAGAGGGCTACCTTTGATTCTAAGGGAATTTTGAGATTATGGTCACATCTATTCTGAGGGTTGGTGACTTGATTCAGTTGATTTTGGGTGAGGGTCACAACTCTATATATTCATTTCACTCGGGTACAACTAAGATGTATAAAGATTCAAGGAAACATTATTATTTAAGTAGTATGAAGAGAGATTTAGAAGAATTTTTAGCTCATTATGGATGTTTCCAGTAGGTGAAGGCTGAGCATCAGAAACTTTGTGGCTTAATTTATACATTGCCTAATTCTCGTGCTGAAGTGGGAGCGGATCACCATGGGCATTATTAGTGGGTTTCCTCCTACTTTTTGTGTTTTTGATGTTTTTTGGGTCATTATAGATTGGTTGACCAAATCGACACATTTCACTCCTATACAGATGTCCTTTAGTATCGAGAGGTTAGCCTATATCTATGTTCTTGAGATAGAGATTTGCATGGTGTGCGTATATCTAAAATTTTAGGCCGAGGATTAATGTTCACTTCTAGCTTTTGAAGAGCTTTTCAGGAGGAGTTAGGCACGCAGGTGGATCTTAGCACAATATTTTACCCTTAGATTGATAGGCGATTCGAGTGGACTACTAAGTTTTTCAACGATATCCTCTGAGCCTGTTTTACAGATTTTAGAGGTCAGTAGGAGCAGCATTTATCTTTTACAGAGTTTCCATATAATAATAGCTACCATTAAAGCAATGAGATAGATCCATTAAGGCTTTATATGGTAAACGATGTTGTTCTCCTATTGGTTGGTTTAAGACCTCCGAGGCTAGAACCCGTGCTACTTACTTCAGGAGTGGTTGTATAGAGTTAGGGTGATTCATGATAGGTTGAGGGTAGCTCAGAGTACTCAAAATACTTACGCAAATTGTAGACTTCGTGGATTGAGGTTTGGATTTAGGGATCAAGCATTTCTCTATGTATCGCCTATGAAGTGTATGATGAGGTTCGGGAGGAAGGGTAAGCTCAACCCTAGTTATGTTGGGCCTTTTGAAATCTTTCGCACCATGGGTGAGGTGGCTTATTAGTTATCCTTACCCTCGAATTTTGTCGTTGTTCATCTGATTTTTCATGTCTTTAATTTACCTTGATACTTTCAAGATACATCGCACGTGCTCATATGGGACTAATTTCAATTCTATGAGCAATTGTCATTTGTGGAAGAGTCGGTATTCATATTAGCCAGTGATGTCACGCGGTTGCGCACTAGAGATATTCAAATAGTTATGGATCAGTGGAGTCACCTCCCAGTAGAGGCGGGCACTTGGGAGATGGAGAGCGAGATGCAGGCCCAGTATCATCACATGTTTGAGGCTTTAGGTACATCCTAACCCTTAACATTCACAAACAAAAAATCATTTAGAAGTGGATATGGTAATGGTCCTCAAGGTAATTTCTTGCATTTTAACTCATTTTTATCGTTTAGAACTTCCTAATAAATTCCCTAAGTTATTTACAGCTTGTTGGAGCTAACAGTTCAGTTACCGAGCAGTTCATTTGTTTTTTTAGAGCCAATTCTCTATTTCGAAGTCTTTACAGGTTAAATTTTCTATTAGGCCAAAACGGTAGTTAAACGACCTTGTATGCTATTCAGATGGTTCCAACAACTTTAAAACATCAATTTTAGGCTAGGAGGACCCTTGGTTTGGGTCCTAAGGCTTTTGGAATCATTTCAGGCTATTTGTTGGACTTTAAGAAAAATGGCTCTTGGGTGTGGGTTCCACTTTACATCAAAAGGACTTCGGATGGAAATTTCAACCATTCCTTTGAGTTTGGAATGCCCCATTTGATAGAGTATCGTAATTCATTTAAGTATATGTAATTATGGATGAATGTCGAGGGGTTGGTGGACACTCAAAATAATTCTAAGTCTCTAGCTAGTACATTGCAATTGGTGTGACCATTAAAGTGTCCCTTTGGGGGCTTTAGCAACCATGCCAGCGTATCAAGGGCCACTTTGGCAGAAAGTTTGTCGCTAAAGTACAAGCCACATTAGCACTAGCTTGTCCGCTTTAACAACCAGACAACAGTGGACAAGTACTGCTTTAGGGATCACCTGGGCGCTTTAGCGGAGACCGCTAAAGCAGGCCTATTGGCCCAAGGCCTACTTTAGCGAGACATGGAACATTACAATTATACTTAGCCTATTTTTCTATCATGTTTCACTCATTTTCAAGAGTGTAGAATCGTAAAAAGTATGAAAACTTGGGAGAACTATTAGTGGGTAATTTTGGGGGTGTTCATAAGCTTGGAGTTCTTGTTTCTTCTGGCAATTCTTGGTAAGTTCTCATTAATTTCAGGGTTAATTCCCTTATTAATTCTCAAAATCCATAAGTATTTATGGGTTGATTTTAGCACTATTAAATCTTGGAATTTACCCATTCTTGAGGGTAAATGTTTCTTAAGCATGGAGGGATGCATTGACGGTTTCAAAAGTGTGATTTTGCAAGTGGGATCCACATGGGATGTTATGTAATTTTGGACCCAAATCACAAAAATGCAATATGGGTACCATTGATCTAGTTTTGATGAGTAGACTATGATTTTGATAGTGTGGCATATTGCGAAAGCTCTTCAGAAGAGAAATTTATCAACTTAGTAGATTTCACCAGGCATTCTATAATATCTAGGTTGTTTAGGATTACCTTTATTGTAGATTGAGCTTAATCATCATATATTTATGATAATATGTTAGGTATGGGTTGGGAATTTGGTCTCAGAAGTGTAATTAGAATACTTTTGGGATTTTATCCTATTGAGTAACCATTAATTTAGGCATAATTGATATAGTTATGTATGTTTAGGTGGAATGGATATCTTATGGCTAACTGTGGCTTATTTAGCTTCTATAATTGAACTTAGATACCTTAACCTAGCCTGGAGTATAATTTTCCTTAGAACAAAATTCGGGGTTAGAAGTGGGCCCATATGAGCCACCTTATGCCAAGACTTCTGTTAGCTTCTTGTTGACTTATTGGGTGTTTTGTACCTTTAAATAGCATATTCTAGAGTTTGGAGAATCTATATCCTTGATCGTATGTTAGTTTGGCATTTGGGAGTTGATACTAGTTTTAGTTCCAGACAGTAATTTATGACCTTAAGAGTAGTTCAGTTGCGACATTATTCATGATATGAGTTTCGGTTCAAGTTTGGCATTTGGTTATATTAGTTTCAATTTAAATCCTACATTTGGTTATATGAGTTTCGATTCACGTCCAGTATTTGATTGTACGAGTTTCGGGTCAAGTTCAACATTAATGGGTTATTATGAAAGTTATGGAGTATGTTTGAATCCAATGTTTATGGTATTGATAGACTCTTGCTTATGTCCCGATATATGGATAATTAATGAAATTTTTGTTATTTACGTTCTTTTATTGTACCTCCGATCATATGGAGGCCCACGGTGGGTTATTTTCTTTTCCGTACTTACTACCTTATGGGGGCCAGTCTTGTAGTATTAATTATGTTTTTTTCATATTATGTCTATTTTGGTTATTTACTTACAGTATTGGAGTGCTATTCTAGGTTAGTTTTTTATCTTGACTTAGCTTATTTATCTTTCTTATTATTATACTATATTATGATTTAGCTAAGTCGACCAATGATGCCTACTGAGTACTCAGGGCATTGATACTCATACTTACTTATGTACCATTTTTGTATAGATACGACTACTAGTGGCTACCGTTGACGATGAGATCGTGTTGATTTGTGTTTAGAAATATTGTGTGCTCTTGGAGTCGGAGTTTTCCTTTTTCCTTAAACTTTTTTGTCTACTATTTCACTATCCGAGACTAGTGTAAATTGAATATTATAGTACATATGTTCCTTTTTCTAGTGGTTCTTCTACCAATACTACTAGATCATGGGATGTTATCTCTATCTTATTTATTCATTGCATTTGTACTATTATTATTATTATCTCTTGAATTATTGTTTTAGGTCTTTAATTGCAATTTTCCAGCTTTTATACCTTTTTCTACCAAATTAGTCTCATGATCCGAACCAGGGCCTAGCCATGATAGTTATCCCAAGTCCACTAGAGATCGGAGACCACCCCCTTTGCCAAGTCAACACAGAACATAACACCTAGCAGCGGTTGAATTTCAAACATAAAACAAGATAGGAAAGTAGAAAACTCAAATACATCTAAGAATGTCAACATGTATACCTAATCCACAGTAATATCCACAAAGCCTCTACGAATCCAAAAACAACCAAAGTAGGGACATGCCCCAGACCCTGACAATGACAATGTCAATGATAATGATAATGTTAATGTGAACTCTTTAATTCAAGTTTATGAAAGTAAACCAATGGAATGGTAAAGTCTTTCGGAGAATGGAGCTCACCATTTCACTTCAAACGACCGGTGAACCGAGCCGATCCACCTAACACTGTGCAGGAAAAGTAGGATTACCTTTAGACCTTGTATCATGTGGGGATATAGTGACTGAATACGGTTAGTGGGTTGAGTACTAGCATGTAACTCAAGGATATGAATAAAGTAATGACAATTTAAAATCTATTTCTACTCAATGTACATGTTCATATACATGTGTGCATACATACACACACACACTTATATAAAATGTTGGGACAAGGAACAAGGCTTAATATGTACTTTATAACTTTTGCCTAAATTGTGTAGCTTAACCGTCATATAATAGTATCCGCGGGCTATATGGGACCCATATCTCACCCCCTGGTTAGGATCCAGTGCTTATAGTCATACGGATTGGAGAATAAGCTTATATGTATGCACGGGAGACTTAAACCTCTAATTAATATACTAAAGGTGACTTAAGCACCCTACCATCTAATATAATATGGGGGACTCGAACCACCGGTCACAAGCAAAGGGACTAGAACCCCAGGTCATTTATACCTTCGCACCGACAAATGCGGTTTCCAGTATTGGACACTTACGACCACCACTTTCACGGACCAACTACACAACCCTCTTTAATTACCATTAAAACATTTATCAGATGTTCCCATTCATTGAACCATAATAAAAATTTAGGAATACATTGTTGGTATTGTCATAACAACTACATTTGGAAGGTAACATCATTGTGCCATTACAATTCCATTAACTCTGGAAAACAATTCCTTTTGTTCCATATTGCAAGGTCGGGGAACACTAACTCCCTTTGTTAATTAAATCAAATCTTCATGTATCAATAACCTCTATACATCATGCAGTTGTTCTGAAAGTAGTTCAAGGCAATTTCTACTCATACTCAAAACCACTTTCAAAAAATTTGGGTTGGTGGTTATTACCAATTCAATTGTCAATAATCACAAAATTTGGGCAAATCATAATCCCTTAGTATATTCACCATGCACAAGCACCCCATAAGTTTAAAACCATATATAAAGCATGAACAATGCATAGTAAATCATGAAAAAATAGTTTAAGAAACATTCATTCCAAAGCCCTCAACCCATATCAAAACCCATGTTTAAATCCACAGAATCAATTATATAATTTCATGTATTAAGTAAAACTAATTTAGGGGTAGAGTCACATGCCTAAAATAACAAGAATTATGGAGAGAATTTTTCCCTTGGAAGCTCTAATTGATTAACTTCTTGGAAATCATAATTATCTTGACCTGAGAGTATTGAGATTGTTTTAGAAATTATTTTAATTTATTTTGGGGTGATTATGATACCCTAAAGGGGTTTTAAGTCATGGGAAATGATTTACAGGAAAGGGGAAATGTCCAAAGTGCCCTTAACTAAAAGATGAAAAATTATCGCCAGTGTCACAAGTCACTATATGTCTCATAAGCACACGTTTGACTCATCACCAAGAGTCACAGTCAATACAATAGTTGAAGGACTATTCTCTGCTGACCTTTCGACTCACACCATACGACTTGTCAGATGACCCTATGACTCATAGGGTCTAAGTCACTGTCAAGATAGAAATACTTGGAGCACACATTATTTAGCTATGGATAGGACTATACTACTCATTTTTGAGTCATTAAGACTAGTAACCACCAATCGTTGTCAAGGCAGTAGGGTTAGGCTAGCACACTGGTCAGGATATTATTGGGTTCTTAAACCAGCAATGACATGGTACGTGTCATGACCTAAATCAGGGCCTGGCCGTGATGGGTTTCTTAAGTCCCACATGGACCAAAGATCACCCCTTTCACCTAACCTAACCAATATATCGACCATAAGTATTTGATAAATCCCGAACATATAATAAGATAGATCAAAATAAGGCTAAAAATAGCTGAAGAAATGTCTAACCATTCATCACCAGAGCATAATAAACCAAGACACATAAGTCCAGAGTAATCCACAAAGCCTCTATAATCCAAAGTCTTTAAAGTATCTAGACATGACCTCGATGATAGCCAAAATCTAAGTCTAAAAGGTCTATGACATAGAGTAAAAATACCATAAAATGAATGCCTTCTGAAGTGTGGAAGCTCACCTCTTCAATGTCAACTAATGAACCACTCAAACACTTGGTCATTGCACAAGAAAAGAATAAGAGGATCTAGTATTTGTATAGCATGGGGATACAATATGCGAAGATGGTTAGCAGTTTGAACACTAACATGTAACTCAGAGATATAGGAATAGAATATTATTGTTATTCATAACCAAGTAAAATCACCATATCCAATCACATGTATATATATGTGTGATATAGAGAAAGGCATAACATTAACTTTTAAAACCTCTACATGGGTTATTTTGCATAGTTGTCATATAACAAGGCACCCACAGGCTATATGGGCCCAGCTCTCCCCTAGCTAGAAACCCCCCAGTGCGTGTGGCCATACAAACCAAATAATATCCATATCCGTATATGGAATTATGAGGGACTCAAACCTCCCTGTATAATCAAGGTAATATAGAACCAATGTATACAATATGGGTGACTCGAACCTGTCATTCATATATCCATTTAGGGGTCTCAAACCTCCTAGTCATATAGACACCCGCACCGGCTAGCGCAGTTCCCAGTATTAGTTCTTTGGACTCCACCTTCATAGCCCGGCTACACATCTTTCTTTAAATCCCTTTCTAAAACATCATTTACACATACACACAACAGTTAGTCTACTTACCAAAGGCATCCCATTAGTATCGTCAAACCAACCCCACTTGCAAGCATATAACATGCTATAACTATTATCATTCGACTTTGGGACTCAAACTCACTGTCTATACCAAGTCATTAATTTAATTTAACAATATAGGGACTCAAACCTATTTAACAAATTAAACCACCAAGGTTACAATTAAAAACCATTTACGACCCACAAAGTCTTCCAGAAACCCTTTACATCATTACGCTAGTGCCTTAGTTCAAATCTCAACTCAATTTAATTTATGGTCATCAAGACCTTCACAAAATCATTAATCCTTCACTAGCATTCTTATACCAAGCATTAGCTCAAAACACAATCCACCATGTGACAAGATCCTTCTCATAGAAATTTTCACAAACATGTTGAGGGCATACCATTATCAAACCATTATTCGAGTAAAAAACCATCAAGTTGGGGTTAATCATGACCCTTTAGCTTAAATTATAATTTTAAAGTTCCCATATGTGCAAAACCATTATTACATCATGCATAAACATAATTCAAGACATGAGAAAACAATACTCAACAATATGCATTCAAACCCTCAACCATGGATTCCAAAATCACCATATACGATTCAAGAAAAATGCATGATTTTTGTGAAATAACAATTAAGGAAGAGTCACATGCCAGACTATAAAAATTCACAAATACATTTAGATCCTTAAGCCTCTAGATGATTATCTTGATGAAATCCTTGCCTAATCTCCTTAGGAGGTTTCTAGAGAGTTTTGGAGAGTGTTTTGATATTCCAAAGTGAGGAATGAGGGACCAAATAGTGTTATAAGACATGGGGTATTAAGGGCTTGGGGTGGGAAATGTCTAAAATACCATGATCTTAAAAACTATAAAAGACTCACAGGAGGGTATGTGTAATACCCCGAAAAATTTTTCGTTGAAATTTTATGCGTAAACATGTTGGGCTCTATCTTCTAAAATAAATTATAAATTTTCCATACAGAATGTCTTAAATTATGATCCATCATTGCGTAGAGTATCAAATAATCTTTCCAATGAAATGTGGATCATCCAAAACGGACACCCGAGCGACGAGTTATGAACATTCCGATCGAACCATGAATAGTAGTAAACAGTAAAACGTGCAGGAAAAAGTACTGAGGCCTGGCGTATTTTTGCTCCAACTTTAAACAATCATAACTCCTTGTACATAATGATCTAGGTGATCTAC